>NW_027439814.1:248060-429892 GCF_031893055.1 Leptodactylus fuscus
TCCACACACCCTGCCACCCCACCATCTCCCCCCCCCACACTACACCCTGCACCCCACCATCTCTCCCCCCCCCACACTACACCCTGCACCCCACCATCTCTCCCCCCCCACACACTACACCCTGTCACCCCACCATCTCTCCCCCCCTCTGCACCCCACATCTCTCCCCCCCCCACACTACACCCTGCACCCCACCATCTCTCCCCCCCCCACACTACACACCTGCACCCCACCATCTCTCCCCCCCCCCACACTACACCCTGCACCCCACCATCTCTCCCCCCCCACACTACACCCTGCACCCCCACCATCTCTCCCCCCCCCCCCACACTCACCCCTGCACCCCACCATCCTCCCCCCCCCACACCCTGCACCCCACCATCTCCCCCCCCCACACTACACCCTGCACCCCACCATCTCTCCCCCCCCCACACCCTGCACCCCACCATCTCCCCCCCCCCACACTACACCCTGCACCCCACCATCTCTCCCCCCCCCCCACACACTACACCCTGCACCCCACCATCTCTCCCCCCCCCACACACTACACCCTGCACCCCACCATCTCTCCCCCCCCACACACCCTGCACCCCCCACCATCTCCCTCCCCCCCCCACACTACACCCTGCACCCCCACCATCTCTCCCCCCCCCACACTACACCCTGCACCCCACCATCTCTCCCCCCCCCCACACTACACCCTGCACCCCACCATCTCTCCCCCCCCCACACTACACCCTGCACCCCACCATCTCTCCCCCCCCCCCACACTACACCCTGCACCCCACCATCTCTCCCCCCCCCCACACCCCTGCACCCCACCATCTCTCCCCCCCCCACACACCCTGCACCCCACCATCTCCCCCCCCCCACACTACACCCTGCACCCCACCATCTCTCCCCCCCCCCACACTACACCCTGCACCCCACCATCTCTCCCCCCCCCCCCCACACTACACCCTGCACCCCACCATCTCTCCCCCCCCCCCCACACTACACCCTGCACCCCACCATCTCTCCCCCCCTCTGCACCCCACCATCTCTCCCCCCACACTGCACCCCACCATCTCTCCCCCCCCACACTACACCCTGCCCCCACATCTCTTCCCCCCAAATCTCTCCCCCTCTACACTACTCCCTGCAGGCCACCTACTGTGTCTTCCCCCTCACTACACCCTGCACCTCACAGCAGCTCTCCATGTCGCTCCACTACACAGGCTACAGTGGAAGGTCTTGCTTACAAGTAAAGACACGCCTATCCGGTCATGTGACCTTGTGACGTCAGAAGGTCCTTACGGTGTCTAGTATTTACCTTATCAGAAGTCCTCCTCAGCATCTATCAATACATTGCTGGTGAGGAGACGGTGACTTGTATCTGTGTTATTATTATACTGTGTATGTGGCTATTGTCCTCGTTATACCATATATATATATATATATATATATATATATATATATATATATATATATATATATACTGTGTATGTGGCGTGTGTTTTTATAGTACGTGACTGTATATGATGTGTGTTCTTGTTATACCATGTATATATACTGTGTATGTGGCGTGTGTTTATATAACACATGACTGTATATGATATTTGTCCTTGTTATACCGTATATATATACTATATACTGTGTATGTGGCATGTGTTTGTATAGTACATGACTGTATATGATGTTTGTCCTCGTTATGCCATGTATGTATACTCGGTATGTCATAGTGTGTACTCATGGCTGTATCTTAGTGCAGAATTATTTTCCATAGAGGATGTGGCTACAGATTTCTATGATACATGTGGTTGCTTAGAGAATATGTTGATAATAGGAGCTGGGGTAAGAAGGCTGCTCATCTAGTCACGAGCTGGGGTAAGAAGGCTGCTCGCCTAGACACGAGCTGGGGTAAGAAGGCTGCTCGCCTAGACACGAGCTGGGGTAAGAAGGCTGCTCGCCTAGACACGAGCTGGGGTAAGAAGGCTGCTCGCCTAGACACGAGCTGGGGTAAGAAGGCTGCTCTCCCTGTCACGAGCTGGGGTAAGAAGGCTGCTCACCCTGTCATGAGCTGGGGTAAGAAGGCTGCTCGCCTAGACACGAGCTGGGGTAAGAAGGCTGCTCGCCTAGACACGAGCTGGGGTAAGAAGGCTGCTCTCCCTGTCACGAGCTGGGGTAAGAAGGCTGCTCACCCTGTCATGAGCTGGGGTAAGAAGGCTGCTCATCTAGTCACGAGCTGGGGTAAGAAGGCTGCTCATCTAGTCACGAGCTGGGGTAAGAAGGCTGCTCGCCTAGACACGAGCTGGGGTAAGAAGGCTGCTCGCCTAGACACGAGCTGGGGTAAGAAGGCTGCTCTCCCTGTCACGAGCTGGGGTAAGAAGGCTGCTCACCCTGTCATGAGCTGGGGTAAGAAGGCTGCTCATCTAGTCACGAGCTAGGGTAAGAAGGCTGCTCATCTAGTCACGAGCTGGGGTAAGAAGGCTGCTCGCCTAGACACGAGCTGGGGTAAGAAGGCTGCTCTCCCTGTCACGAGCTGGGGTAAGAAGGCTGCTCACCCTGTCATGAGCTGGGGTAAGAAGGCTGCTCGCCTAGACACGAGCTGGGGTAAGAAGGCTGCTCGCCTAGACACGAGCTGGGGTAAGAAGGCTGCTCTCCCTGTCACGAGCTGGGGTAAGAAGGCTGCTCACCCTGTCATGAGCTGGGGTAAGAAGGCTGCTCATCTAGTCACGAGCTGGGGTAAGAAGGCTGCTCTCCCTGTCACGAGCTGGGGTAAGAAGGCTGCTCTCCCTGTCACGAGCTGGGGTAAGAAGGCTGCTCTCCCTGTCATGAGCTGGGGTAAGAAGGCTGCTCATCTAGTCACGAGCTGGGGTAAGAAGGCTGCTCATCTAGTCACGAGCTGGGGTAAGAAGGCTGCTCTCCCTGTCATGAGCTGGGGTAAGAAGGCTGCTCATCTAGTCACGAGCTGGGGTAAGAAGGCTGCTTATCTAGTCACGAGCTGGGGTAAGAAGCCTGCTCTCCCTATCACGAGCTGGGGTAAGAAGGCTGCTCTCCCTGTCATGAGCTGGGGTAAGAAGGCTGCTCTCCCTGTCATGAGCTGGGGTAAGAAGGCTGCTCTCCCTGTCACGAGCTGGGGTAAGAAGGCTGCTCGCCTAGACACGAGCTGGGGTAAGAAGGCTGCTCGCCTAGACACGAGCTGGGGTAAGAAGGCTGCTCGCCTAGACACGAGCTGGGGTAAGAAGGCTGCTCTCCCTGTCACGAGCTGGGGTAAGAAGGCTGCTCACCCTGTCATGAGCTGGGGTAAGAAGGCTGCTCATCTAGTCACGAGCTGGGGTAAAAAGGCTGCTCTCCCTGTCACGAGCTGGGGTAAGAAGGCTGCTCTCCCTGTCATGAGCTGGGGTAAGAAGGCTGCTCATCTAGTCACGAGCTGGGGTAAGAAGGCTGCTCATCTAGTCACGAGCTGGGGTAAGAAGGCTGCTCTCCCTGTCATGAGCTGGGGTAAGAAGGCTGCTCATCTAGTCACGAGCTGGGGTAAGAAGGCTGCTTATCTAGTCACGAGCTGGGGTAAGAAGGCTGCTCTCCCTGTCACGAGCTGGGGTAAGAAGGCTGCTCTCCCTGTCATGAGCTGGGGTAAGAAGGCTGCTCATCTAGTCACGAGCTGGGGTAAGAAGGCTGCTTATCTAGTCACGAGCTGGGGTAAGAAGCCTGCTCTCCCTATCACGAGCTGGGGTAAGAAGGCTGCTCTCCCTGTCATGAGCTGGGGTAAGAAGGCTGCTCTCCCTGTCATGAGCTGGGGTAAGAAGGCTGCTCTCCCTGTCACGAGCTGGGGTAAGAAGGCTGCTCGCCTAGACACGAGCTGGGGTAAGAAGGCTGCTCGCCTAGACACGAGCTGGGGTAAGAAGGCTGCTCGCCTAGACACGAGCTGGGGTAAGAAGGCTGCTCTCCCTGTCACGAGCTGGGGTAAGAAGGCTGCTCACCCTGTCATGAGCTGGGGTAAGAAGGCTGCTCATCTAGTCACGAGCTGGGGTAAGAAGGCTGCTCTCCCTGTCATGAGCTGGGGTAAGAAGGCTGCTCTCCCTGTCACGAGCTGGGGTAAGAAGGCTGCTCTCCCTGTCATGAGCTGGGGTAAGAAGGCTGCTCATCTAGTCACGAGCTGGGGTAAGAAGGCTGCTCTCCCTGTCATGAGCTGGGGTAAGAAGGCTGCTCTCCCTGTCACGAGCTGGGGTAAGAAGGCTGCTCTCCCTGTCATGAGCTGGGGTAAGAAGGCTGCTCTCCCTGTCATGAGCTGGGGTAAGAAGGCTGCTCTCCCTGTCACGAGCTGGGGTAAGAAGGCTGCTCTCCCTGTCATGAGCTGGGGTAAGAAGGCTGCTCTCCCTGTCACGATCTGGGGTAAGAAGGCTGCTCTCCCTGTCATGAGCTGGGGTAAGAAGGCTGCTCACCTAGACACGAGCTGGGGTAAGAAGGCTGCTCACCTAGTTATGAGCTGGGGTAAGAAGGCTGCTCTCCCTGTCATGAGCTGGGGTAAGAAGGCTGCTCACCTAGACACGAGCTGGGGTAAGAAGGCTGCTCACCTAGTTATGAGCTGGGGTAAGAAGGCTGCTCACCTAGTTATGAGCTGGGGTAAGAAGACTGCTCGCCTAGACACGAGCTGGGGTAAGAAGGCTGCTCTCCCTGTCACGAGCTGGGGTAAGAAGGCTGCTCATCTAGTCACGAGCTGGGGTAAGAAGGCTGCTCGCCTAGACACGAGCTGGGGTAAGAAGGCTGCTCTCCCTGTCACGAGCTGGGGTAAGAAGGCTGCTCACCCTGTCATGAGCTGGGGTAAGAAGGCTGCTCGCCTAGACACGAGCTGGGGTAAGAAGGCTGCTCTCCCTGTCACGAGCTGGGGTAAGAAGGCTGCTCACCCTGTCATGAGCTGGGGTAAGAAGGCTGCTCATCTAGTCACGAGCTGGGGTAAGAAGGCTGCTCTCCCTGTCACGAGCTGGGGTAAGAAGGCTGCTCTCCCTGTCACGAGCTGGGGTAAGAAGGCTGCTCTCCCTGTCATGAGCTGGGGTAAGAAGGCTGCTCATCTAGTCACGAGCTGGGGTAAGAAGGCTGCTCATCTAGTCACGAGCTGGGGTAAGAAGGCTGCTCTCCCTGTCATGAGCTGGGGTAAGAAGGCTGCTCATCTAGTCACGAGCTGGGGTAAGAAGGCTGCTTATCTAGTCACGAGCTGGGGTAAGAAGCCTGCTCTCCCTATCACGAGCTGGGGTAAGAAGGCTGCTCTCCCTGTCATGAGCTGGGGTAAGAAGGCTGCTCTCCCTGTCATGAGCTGGGGTAAGAAGGCTGCTCTCCCTGTCACGAGCTGGGGTAAGAAGGCTGCTCGCCTAGACACGAGCTGGGGTAAGAAGGCTGCTCGCCTAGACACGAGCTGGGGTAAGAAGGCTGCTCGCCTAGACACGAGCTGGGGTAAGAAGGCTGCTCGCCTAGACACGAGCTGGGGTAAGAAGGCTGCTCTCCCTGTCACGAGCTGGGGTAAGAAGGCTGCTCACCCTGTCATGAGCTGGGGTAAGAAGGCTGCTCATCTAGTCACGAGCTGGGGTAAGAAGGCTGCTCTCCCTGTCACGAGCTGGGGTAAGAAGGCTGCTCACCCTGTCATGAGCTGGGGTAAGAAGGCTGCTCATCTAGTCACGAGCTGGGGTAAGAAGGCTGCTCATCTAGTCACGAGCTGGGGTAAGAAGGCTGCTCATCTAGTCACGAGCTGGGGTAAGAAGGCTGCTCATCTAGTCACGAGCTGGGGTAAGAAGGCTGCTCGCCTAGACACGAGCTGGGGTAAGAAGGCTGCTCTCCCTGTCACGAGCTGGGGTAAGAAGGCTGCTCACCCTGTCATGAGCTGGGGTAAGAAGGCTGCTCGCCTAGACACGAGCTGGGGTAAGAAGGCTGCTCGCCTAGACACGAGCTGGGGTAAGAAGGCTGCTCATCTAGTCACGAGCTGGGGTAAGAAGGCTGCTCTCCCTGTCATGAGCTGGGGTAAGAAGGCTGCTCATCTAGTCACGAGCTGGGGTAAGAAGGCTGCTCATCTAGTCACGAGCTGGGGTAAGAAGGCTGCTCTCCCTGTCATGAGCTGGGGTAAGAAGGCTGCTCATCTAGTCACGAGCTGGGGTAAGAAGGCTGCTTATCTAGTCACGAGCTGGGGTAAGAAGGCTGCTCTCCCTGTCACGAGCTGGGGTAAGAAGGCTGCTCTCCCTGTCATGAGCTGGGGTAAGAAGGCTGCTCTCCCTGTCACGAGCTGGGGTAAGAAGGCTGCTCGCCTAGACACGAGCTGGGGTAAGAAGGCTGCTCGCCTAGACACGAGCTGGGGTAAGAAGGCTGCTCGCCTAGACACGAGCTGGGGTAAGAAGGCTGCTCTCCCTGTCACGAGCTGGGGTAAGAAGGCTGCTCACCCTGTCATGAGCTGGGGTAAGAAGGCTGCTCATCTAGTCACGAGCTGGGGTAAGAAGGCTGCTCTCCCTGTCACGAGCTGGGGTAAGAAGGCTGCTCACCCTGTCATGAGCTGGGGTAAGAAGGCTGCTCATCTAGTCACGAGCTGGGGTAAGAAGGCTGCTCATCTAGTCACGAGCTGGGGTAAGAAGGCTGCTCATCTAGTCACGAGCTGGGGTAAGAAGGCTGCTCATCTAGTCACGAGCTGGGGTAAGAAGGCTGCTCGCCTAGACACGAGCTGGGGTAAGAAGGCTGCTCTCCCTGTCATGAGCTGGGGTAAGAAGGCTGCTCTCCCTGTCACGAGCTGGGGTAAGAAGGCTGCTCTCCTTGTCATGAGCTGGGGTAAGAAGGCTGCTCTCCCTGTCACGATCTGGGGTAAGAAGGCTGCTCTCCCTGTCATGAGCTGGGGTAAGAAGGCTGCTCACCTAGACACGAGCTGGGGTAAGAAGGCTGCTCACCTAGTTATGAGCTGGGGTAAGAAGGCTGCTCTCCCTGTCATGAGCTGGGGTAAGAAGGCTGCTCACCTAGACACGAGCTGGGGTAAGAAGGCTGCTCACCTAGTTATGAGCTGGGGTAAGAAGGCTGCTCACCTAGTTATGAGCTGGGGTAAGAAGGCTGCTCTGGTGGCTTTTAAACCAAAAGCAGGAGCAGGTGGAAAACACAGAACATGTGTAAATCTTTCCGTGAGGTCAATGTCCAACCTTTTAAAACAGGCCTTGGGACAGAGCTAGGATGACCACCAACCAGACTCTCATCAGCAGAAAGCTCTTTCAGGGTTAGTGTCCTTCATCATGCAGAGTAGGTGAATATATAGTTGCTGTATGAGTGTATACGGTGTATTCCTTTATAACATTATTGAGATAGTATAATACATATAGGGTGTTCTTTCATGTTATTTAGCTCATTCTTCCTCTTCCTTCTGATTCCAAAAACAAGAAAATACATCCTATCCTGACTGATCTACAAAGGATGGACAAAGACAGAAAACAGATGGTGGAGAGAATATTAAACCTCACCCTGGAAATAATCCATCTCTTAACTGGAGAGGTGAGGGATCCTGGGACATGTCATGTCTGGTGTCTCTTCATAAAGCAAGGACTGGTGAGGTGAAGGGAATGTATAAAGTGACATCAATGTCTCTCTCCATGTACAGGATTACATAGTAGTGAAGAAGATATCTGAGGAGGGTGAAGGATGGAGCAGGAACCAGGATCTTATCACTTTGTCTCCGCCTCACTCACTGATACATGAGAGAAACCGCTATCAGGAGATCCTGGACCTGACCAACAAGATGGCTGAGCTGCTGACTGGAGAGGTGAGCACTGCTGGGAAGGCTGGGAGGGAGGTTTCTGGGTGATGGTACTGCTGACTGGTGAGGTGAGCGCTGCTGGGAAGGCTGGGAGGGAGGTTTCTGGGTGATGGTGCTGCTGACTGGTGAGGTGAGCGCTGCTGGGAAGGCTGGGAGGGAGGTTTCTGGGTGATGGTGCTGCTGACTGGTGAGGTGAGCGCTGCTGGGAAGGCTGGGAGGGAGGTTTCTGGGTGATGGTGCTGCTGACTGGTGAGGTGAGCGCTGCTGGGAAGGCTGGGAGGGAGGTCTCTGGGTGATGGTGCTGCTGACTGGTGAGGTAAGCACTGCTGGGAGGGAGGTTTCTGGGTGATGGTTGATCTGCTGACTAGTGAGGTGAGCACTGCTGGGAAGGAGCTTTCTGGATTATGCCTCAGTTGCTGACTGGTAAGGTGTGCGCTGCTGGGAATAATTTTACTGTTCCCTGTTCCGTTTGGTGCCCGGTCAGAAGTGCTGAGGGTCCTGTGACCATTGCAGCCAACGTGTAGCACTTGAGATGTCACTGCTGACATGTAACTGATACCTCACATACTACCACAGAGGCCAGTGACTGAAGGCAGGTGGATGAAGCCCAAGATGGTGGCCACTCACTCCTTCTCTGCTTACATTGGCTTCTTGCACCAAATCCTCTTACAGGCACAATGAGGAGGGGATTGCACTTGGGTGATGTTGAAAGTTCCCCGGGCACTGTTCTGTGTGTCTTCTCTGTGGTGGTGTTTTGTGGTGTCATTGATGGTGGGTGTGAATGAGGCCCAGGAGATAAGCTCACAGAACATTTTACTTAGCCACCCATTTTAGCAATACAATTTATTAACTGAACTTACAAAACTCATTTACCCCTCCTAATATCTGCAGTAATAACATGGTGGATATCGTGACTTAGTTCAGATTTCCCTCCTTGTCTTCCAAAATTCGTAATTTTTTTTTATTTTTCGACATAGCCATGTGAGGGCTTATTTGCAAGGCTCTTTATTTGCCGGGCAAGTTGTACTTTTTATTGGTACCAATGTTTGGTATGTTTGGGAAAGCAAAGTGACCAAATGACATTAATTTAGTGTAGGGAAAAAATAACGCTATTTTTGGACAGTGGGGACTTATGTGCACGGGGGGGGTACCTACCATGTACATTTGTTTATTTTTGTTTACATTATATATTTATTAATGTAAAGATGTTTTTGGTGAAAACCGCCTGGCTTATTTTGGTCCGGAAAAAAAAACACTTCCTAATTAGGAAGCGGCTTTTTGACCTCGAGGCGTTTTTTGGAGCGTTTTCTGGAGCAGTTTTTTGTAAAAAAAAAAAAAAAAGGTTTTCCCCTCCCCAAGTGAATGGTCTGTGATTGAATGTGAACCTGCACTAACAATCACTAGGATGCCCTTAGGCTTATTTTCATATTCATTTATTACCCTCCTGCTGTGTCGATTAGGATCCATGTGAATAGACGCCAGTGTATTGTTCCTACAGTTCAGTGGCCGCATAAGCAAACACTCTTATCTAGGCCCAACACCTCCAACCTCATAGATAGTGAACACTCAGTGGCTAGATAATGCTAATTCCGAATCTATCTGGCAGAAGATTATCCACTTAGCATTATCTAGAGCTGAGTGTTGAGGCTGGAGGTGTCTGAGTTAGATAAGAGTGTTTGCTTATGCGGCCACTGAACTGCAGGAACAATACACTGGAACAGTGGTGTAACTAGGAATGGCGGGGCCCCATGGCGAACTTTTGACATGGGTCCCCCCCCCCCCCAACTGACACCGAAGACCGACACTGACACCGAAGACCTCGACCGTCCCCTCCTCCGCACTCTATTATGTCCATTAGTGGCCCCTGTACACACTATTATGTCCATTAGTGGCCCCTGCACACACTATTATGTCCATTAGTGGCCCCTGCACACACTATTATGTCCATTAGTGGCCCCTGCACACAGTATTATGTCCCATAGTGGCCCCTGCACACAGTATTATGCCCCATAGTGGCCCCTGCACACAGTATTATCCCCCATAGTGGCCCCTGCACACGGTATTATGCCCCATAGTGGCCCCTGCACACAGTATTATCCCCCATAGTGGCCCCTGCACACAGTATTATCCCCCATAGTGGCCCCTGCACACAGTATCATCCCCCATAGTGGCCCCTGCACACAGTATCATCCCCCATAGTGGCCCCTGCACACAGTATTATCCCCCATAGTGGCCCCTGCACACAGTATTATCCCCCATAGTGGCCCCTGCACACAGTATCATCCCCCATAGTGGCCCCTGCACACAGTATTATGCCCCATAGTGGCCCCTGCACACAGTATTATGTCCCTTAGTGGCCCCTGCACACAGTATTATGTCCCTTAGTGGCCCCTGCACACAGTATTATATCCCATAGTGGCCCCTGCACACAGTATTATCCCCCATAGTAGACCCTGCACACAGTATTATCCTCGATAGTGGCCCCTGCACACAGTATTATCCTCGATAGTGGCCCCTGCACACAGTATTATCCCCATAGTGGCCCCTGCACACAGTATTATGTCCCATAGTGGCCCCTGCACACAGTATTATGCCCCATAGTGGCCCCTGCACACAGTATTATGTCCCTTAGTGGCCCCTGCACACAGTATTATGTCCCATAGTGCCCCCTGCACACAGTATTATATCCCATAGTGGCCCCTGCACACAGTATTATACCCCATAGTGACCCCTGCACACAGTATCATCCCCCATAGTGCCCCCTGCACACAGTATTATGCCCCATAGTGGTCCCTGCACACAGTATTATAGCCCATAGTGGACACCCATAAACAATATTTGTCATAATTGTCATTATTGTTTTTTGTTATAAAAAACTTGTTTAAAATTTTTGTATATACAACATTATATTAAAATGGATTTTTCTACTGAGAGCGATAGAAATCGCAAGCTTGCAGAAGTTTTTAGTTTGAACAAAGAAACTATCCAACAAAAAGATGATGTTACCACACTTATGTATAAACTGAAGAGTGTATGGTCTAATGAAACCAAAGTGTGGTGGGACTTTAAAACACTCTCCTCATATACAGACAAAAAGATGATACCGAGAGGTTTACGTCTAAAAAAATTTCCAACTACAGATTATGGTCCCGAGTTCCAACTTGCATGGGAAAATACCCTCTCGGAATGTTCCTTGAACCTAATTAAGTTAATCATCACTCAAGAAGAAAAGAAATTGATCACACTGAAAGAGGAAATCGATAAACTGAAAGAGGAAATTTCACCCCATGTGGAGAATGCACTATATAAAGAGGAATGGCAAAAATTACAAAAACAAATGAAAGATTTAGAGAACAATATCATCGAAACCAAAAAGAGGAAATTTGAAAGAGACCTTAAAGATTATGAATCAGAACATGTCTATAACTGGAATGACAACAGAACCCCTAAATCTATTCTGAAAAAGAACAGGTCGTGGAAAAAACGTAATGATAAACAATACAACACAGCCACAAGGAGAGTATCCTTTAGTTCCTCTGAAAAAGGTTTTGAAACTACAGATACGGATTCATCATCCTCTTTTTTATCCCCCGGCCCAAACGTACCAGGAACATCACGGCTGGCTACACAAACAAGAAAAAACATCGCGGGGGGCGAAAACACAAAAAAAGACCCACAGTACCATACTCGCAGCTTTCGGAAAACATAGAAGAAAGGGACAATCACCATCATAATCCGAATAATCCGAACAACTCTTCAATAAATATTAATGCATCTAATTACAGTGTACTTAATTTGTCTGATTACAAATTGTCTGAAACATGTCTGAAATTATTGAGCAAAGGTTTAGGGTTTGTACCTACAGAACATTTCAATCTGTTCCATACTCTTTTAGACGTAAACAAATTTGTAAGAGCGATTACAGTTAAAAGACATTTTTCAACACAGGGCCAACATAACTGCATCTCACATGACTCACAAGACACTGAGATCACTAATGAATTCAAGAGTCTTTCATTTAAAGAACAAGTATGTCTCAATCAACTTATCTCTTTGCAGAATAGAGTCAGTCATGACAGATACATTGAGAAAGTACCAGTTAACACCACCAATCCTGATTATTACCCATTAACCTCACGCATACCTGCGATAGAACAGTTTCAAACCAGAGTAGAAAAAGAATTAATAGAATTGGCAAACACTACTCACCTCACCAACAGTAAACATAATCTCTCTATATCTGAAAAAATCTGTCTTAAAGAACTGGAATCAAATACTAATATAACTATCAAGCAGGCTGACAAGGGAGGTAAAATAGTAGTTCTCAACAAAACAGACTATGAGACAAGTGTATTGACCATACTACAAGACTCCACAACATACAGAAAACTAGATCAAGACCCTACTAAATTATTTTCTACTAAAATATCACGAATTCTATCTGAGGGGGTGAGTGGAGGTTTCTTCAGTGAAAAGGAGGCGGATTTTCTATTGGTGAAAAATCCAGTGACGCCCATTATTCATGGCCTCCCAAAAGTGCACAAGAACTTACTCCCTCCACCACTCAGACCAATTATAGCAGGTATTGGGTCGTTAAACGAAAGACTGGGAGCATGGATGGATTCCATCCTTCAACCGCTGACCGCTAGAGTGCCAGGTTTCATAAAAGACACGAAAGATCTTTTGAATATTTTTGAGAAATTTATATGGGAACCAGGATATAAGTGGTTAACTTGCGATGTAATATCTTTGTATTCCAGTATACCCCACCATGTAGCCTTAGAAGCCCTTGGATATCATCTATACAGGTATTCTAATTTCTCAGAGGATTTCATTGAGTATATTATCTCAATCATGGACTACCTGCTAAAACATAATTTTTTCATGTTTGATGATATATACTTTTTGCAATTCCAAGGAGTCCCCATGGGAGCTAAATTCTCTCCCAGCCTCGCAAATCTGACCATGGCTTGGTTTGAAGAACAATACGTACACTCACAAAACAATCCCTATATTGAGGATATACAGTTTTATGGTCGTTACATAGACGACGTATTGTTGGTTTGGTCGGGGGAAGTGTCAAAATCCTCCTCCTTCACCGACCATCTCAACAAGAATAATTATAATCTCAAGTTTACATCCAATTTCAATGAAAACCGGATTGATTTTTTGGATGTAACTCTGATAGGAGACCCCATAAATGGATGTGTCATCACTAAACTTTTTAGGAAACAAAATGCAGGCAATACAACACTCCATGCACGAAGTTGCCACCCCATCCACACGACAAGAGCAATTCCAGTAGGAGAATTGATTAGAGCGAAACGTAATTGCTCTAAAAATTGTGACTATGAATCAGAATCTGAGAATATTTGCCTCAGACTGACACAACGTGGCTATCCGAAATGGAGTCTAAATCGTGCCAAAAAAATTGTCTCAAATAGAAACAGAACATCTTTACTACATGATGATAAAAATAGTACTCCCCAAAACAAAAATAAATCAGGTGAACTTTTTTTCTCAACCCCCTACAGCAATCAATACAACAACATCATAAATATAATTAAGAAAAATCTTAATATCTTTGTCACGGAGCAAAGGTATACGTCTTCCTCCGGATGGTCTTTTGAATCAACACGGACGCAAGAGGTCGGGAGACAACAGCAATTTATTGTAATCCACAAAGTTAGTAGCCGGCGGCGGTCACATCAACCGTAACAACAATAAGTCCACAGAAGTCACAATCCAATGATAACTTTGGTTCCTTGGTCCTGTAACTAAGTCCTGGCTCTCTGCAGAGCTGTGCACAGGCCGGCTAACACATACTAACTGCTAGCTACAACTATATACTAAGACTGTTACACCTATATCTGTGGGTGGGAAGGGCTGAGTCACAGATCCTTCCCCCCTCACCTATACCAAGGAGAGCAGACTCCCTGTCTACTATGGACAATGCACCATCCAACATCTTCTTGGAGACACTGAGCAGATTATCTCCACCCATTGTCCTCACTGGTCCTCACTAGTTAGAGGTATTTGCATACAATGTGCTAACACACTAGACCCCAATCAGCCAACTACACATTGATGTATACAACAGGTTAGAGAATACATTCCACATGAAATATATATTACACATTGCCTATAGTATAGACTCTAACCATCCCGTGACAACCCCTCCCCCTCTCAAAACATGTGCATGACACAATTGGCCTACACAGGTAAATTGGGGAATGCACATCAGTCTCTATAGCTCATATGTCCTCCTGCCGGGATAACTCATCTGCGTTCTGGTGTTGGTTCCCTCGGCGGTACTGAATGGTAAAGTTGTAGGGTTGAAGGGCTGGCATCTGGCAGAAAATCCGGTGGATCCATGTTGGCTTCTCCCTGAGCTTGGCTTCGGGTCACTGCTCCCACAAAGTGGCACTGTAGATTTCCAACATCGTTGCCTAACAGAACATCAGCCGGCAGCCCGCTCATCACACCAATTGTGCATCGTTTTGGTCCATAACCATAGTCGAGTTCCACGGTAGCTTTAGGAATACGTCTCCGAGTACCCCCTGCCAACTTGATAGAAATGCCAGGGCCCTCCTCTAGGGCCTCGGGTCGCACAACTCGGGGGTCCGCTACCGTTAGGAAAGCTCCCGAGTCCCGGAATCCAACAACTGTTCGGCCATCCAGTAGGACCTCCTGCAAGTGCTTCCGCTGAAGGTTTGCGGGATGTGTGGCGGAAGGCTGAATCCCATAGACCCCTGGAGGTGGAACAGATGGGTCATTCATGGAGTCATCTGGAAATGGGGCCAAACTTTCTGTCCTAGGGGTGGTTCCCAGGTAGTGAATAGGCCGGGATGCCACGGTGGCCCGTGCCCCCATGTTAACAGGGCAACTAGCTTGCAAATGTCCAGGCCGCCCGCACCCAAAACATCTGCGCTCTAGCATTCTTCCAGTAGGTCGTTGTCTAGGGACAGGGTTGTTCATAGCTGGAGGCCGATGGGCTGGGGCAAGGGTAGAGGGGGAATTGTAATCCTGAGGCCGGGCACGAAAGGTGGGTGGCTGGCTGAAGGGTGTCTGGCGGACTGTGGTAGTTTTCCGCTCCTCTGCAAACAACCTCTTCCACTGCGGCTTGATGGTCAGGCCCTCATCTGCAAGGGAAGCAGCTTGCTCCACTGTGGCTGGGTTCCGTTCCAGCACCCACTCACGAATCTCAGCGGGGCACTGGGAAAAGAACTGTTCCTTAAGTATGACTTGGAGGATCTTATCGACTGTGACAGCCCCCTCTCCTTCTAGCCAGCGCTTGCATGCTTGCTTCAACTTGTGGGCGAACATGTGGAAGGAGCTTCCCCCATTGTAAGACAAAGAGCGGAACTGAACTCGGTAGGTCTCTGGAGTGACTGCATAATACTTCTGCACCGCTCTTTTAATGGCCTCATAGTCCCGCTGATCACTAGGGTCCATGGCTCTGAGAGCTTCCGCAGCCCCATCTCGTAGGTGCCCCACCAGATACCGGACCCAATCCTTCTCTGGGACTTCCATCAGGTGGCACTGGTGTTCGAAGTCCTGAAAATATCCATCAACATCCCCAGCCGCTTCATCAAAGGTCTTGAAGTGTTTATGGGAGACATATGGTGGTTCTCTCACTGTTGGGCTGGGGGTCGACGTTTGATTATAATTCCGCGTAGTTATCTCAGCCATTCGCATTTCATGCGCCATTCTTTCCTTTTCATGCGCCATTCTCTGTTCCTCCTTCTCCGTTTCCTGAGCCCTCTGTAATGCTCTACTCCTTTGCTCTGCAGTTGCTCCTAGCCCCAGCACTGCCAATTCCTCCTCATACAAAACAACCCATCTGCTCTTTTGGGTCTGTACCTGCCACTCCCGTATCTCTACTGTCTCCTGGGGGCAGCCCTCCTCATGGTCGCTTTGCAGGGTCATCTCCTCCAGTGCCTCGATCAGTTGATCTTTCGTTCTTCCCTGGTAACTCAGGTTTAGTTCCCGGGCCCTTACTTGTAGACTTGCCATAGTCCAGTTCCTGTATTCTGAGGTTGTGGCTCCATTAATCGCTGGGCTGCTGTAGTCCATCTCGCTGTCCGCTGTTGATCCCACCGCTGCCAACCAGTTGTCACGGAGCAAAGGTATACGTCTTCCTCCGGATGGTCTTTTGAATCAACACGGACGCAAGAGGTCGGGAGACAACAGCAATTTATTGTAATCCACAAAGTTAGTAGCCGGCGGCGGTCACATCAACCGTAACAACAATAAGTCCACAGAAGTCACAATCCAATGATAACTTTGGTTCCTTGGTCCTGTAACTAAGTCCTGGCTCTCTGCAGAGCTGTGCACAGGCCGGCTAACACATACTAACTGCTAGCTACAACTATATACTAAGACTGTTACACCTATATCTGTGGGTGGGAAGGGCTGAGTCACAGATCCTTCCCCCCTCACCTATACCAAGGAGAGCAGACTCCCTGTCTACTATGGACAATGCACCATCCAACATCTTCTTGGAGACACTGAGCAGATTATCTCCACCCATTGTCCTCACTGGTCCTCACTAGTTAGAGGTATTTGCATACAATGTGCTAACACACTAGACCCCAATCAGCCAACTACACATTGATGTATACAACAGGTTAGAGAATACATTCCACATGAAATATATATTACACATTGCCTATAGTATAGACTCTAACCATCCCGTGACAATCTTACAACAAGATGATGTAGTAAATAACATCCTAAAGAATGGATGCAACTTTGTTGCAAGGAGGGGAAAAACTTTGGGGAGCAGAATTTCCCCGAGCTATTTTACATCAAACAAGGGAAATCAACAAAACAACAATTATCACGTTTTTTATGCATGTGGTGGAGTTAGATGTAATATTTGTCAATTTTCAAAAAAACCAAAACGCTTTTCTGGATATTATAGCACAAAAATTTACAATATTGATTCACATATTACCTGCAACTCAGATCATGTGGTGTACATTATAACATGTGAACAATGCAGATTACAATATGTAGGGTGTACCATCAGACCACTCAAAGAATCTCTGAACACATCAGAGATATTTACAATATAGACAAAATAGGAAAGTCCGGAGCTTCTAAGCACTTTGCAGACATACATCAGGGTAACCTCAAATTTTTAAAATTCTTTGGAGTAGAAGCTGTCAGTCGACCCCATCGAGGAGGTGATTGGCAGCGCCTACTTCTTAAAAGGGAAGCCTTCTGGATTTTTTGCTTACAAACCAGATTCCCAAAGGGATTGAACTTCAAAAATGATCTTGCATTTTTTTATTAACAATACTTACTGCGAATCCATTCAATTTTTTGTAGCAGTATTGTGATAACATTCTTTTTCAAATACAAGTTCTTACCTGTCCTTCTTGCAGTCCGTCTTCTTCATTCACTACCCTTCATACGACCTGTTCGTGTTTGTTTATCTACCATTGAGAACATTTTTCTAATAAGGTTGTAGGGCGGTATTACCACGCATGCGTTAAATCCCAGATGTATCATGGTAATCCGAGGATATCAGATATACTTTATAGTGCGCTTGCGTGGGGTGTTCACCGCGCATGGGCATATTAATTCTAGGTGCGCATGCGCGAGGTTACAAACGTATTATAGTGGACCAATTATACTAGTTATCTTTTATGGCGCGCATGCGTGATGTCCTTGCTGCGCATGCGCAAATTAGATTCGGTTAAAACTAGGTTCTTTTTATTTCCAATAAAAACAATTTTTGTAATGTGTCCTCCACAAGTATTATTGTGCAATAACTTCATTAATATATGTTCATGGGCATATTAACTTTGGGTGCGCATGCGCGGTGGCCCCTTAAATGCGCGAGGTTATAGATATATCATGGTGGACCAATCATACCAGTTATCCTTTATGATGCGCATGCGTGATATTTTTGCTGCGCATGCGCTAATTAGATTCGGTTTAAAACTGGTTCTCTTTATTTCCAATAGAAGCGGTTTTTTCAGTATGTCCTCCACAAGTATCGTTGTGCAATAACTTTGTTGATATGTTCACATGTTCAGGGCACTATTGTGTATGACGAGGGAGGCAGATGTGCTACACTCCATTTTTCGATATCGATGCTATTGGATACCGTCATGTGCGGTATTTGCCACTATATGGCATCACATAGGTTATATACATAAATTTTAGCATCTTTGTTAGAAAGTGCGGCATTGGGTCCAGTGATGTCATATGCGCATGTGCATTTAGTTCAAAATTCACTTTCGTCGAACTGCAAATCTCAGGATATTCTATACATGAAAGTACACATAGAACTCCATTTCTGCCATCTTGATATATGCTTGGGTGAGTAATTGACACTGGTAAACACATTATAGTTAAATCACACACATTATATAGATTGCATATTCTTGTATACATGGTCAACACCATTGTTTGCAATTCATCAAGCTCTGTTTATTTATTTTTGTGTGACTTTATTATACTTACCTGTGTGTGTAGCATGTCAATCACTATCTTCTACCTTGTCTCTCAGGAATGTCGATTTCAGCTGAAATCCAATTATACTAATTAACGGATGTTTCGTCCTAATACAGACAGATGAGTTTCCGGTATTTGTTTTTAGCTAGCATATATATACATGTGTTGGGTCTGTGAACACATTTAAACCATGACTAAGAGGTAGCAAGCCTCGAAACGCATCGGTTTTTCTTACCCATCCATCTTGTCTATACTTGTACATATGTTGTATATACGCGGTTTTTAAGGGAGCATGTCTCCACAATAAAGTTACTACTTTTACATTAAGAAGCAACGGAGTGCTGGACATCCATTCTTTTGCCAAACAATTATTATACCCAGGGGTCTTTTCAGACCCCAGAGTATAATAATCGGAGACCCGGGGGAATAAAAACATAAAAAATTACTGTTTCTTACCTGTCCCCCGGCTCCTATGCTGTCTTCTCCGCTAATGAGGCGAGGTGGGGGACATGATGGTCTTTTCGGACCTCCAAGTATAATAAACGGAGCCCCGAGGAGATGAGGGAACAAAAAAAACAATGTTACTTACCTCTCTGGGATCCGATGTTAATCCTAGCAGGCTTCAGGCCTATATGGTAACATGTAAGACGTCACGGGGTCTGGGATATTACCATTTAGGCCCAAAGCCTGTGCTAGCAGTACCTTATAGGTCCGAAGCCTTTGCTAGTAATAATAGCCTGTTACTGCTACCAATGCTATGCTATGCTATGGCATACCTCCCAATCGTTCCAATTTCTGCGGGACATTCACGATTCGGTGTCCTGTCCTGCGGTCCCGGTTGGCTGGAGGTATCAACTCAGATCTGCGTCCAACTCAGATGGCCAGAGTTCTCTCGCAGCATTGGGAGGGAAGGGTTAGCAGTCTACAGTCTAGAAGCCTTGCTGGATGCAGTACCGCGTCATGTACTCAAGACCATGGATATCCATCATTCTGGCGAGAAGGTCAGGGCCATGGGGACAGGGGGGAGGGGGCACAGTCTTCCAGTTTTTAGCTATAAGGGCTTTCACAGCTGTTCAGAGATAAAGGAAAAGCCTAGATGTTTTCTTTCCAAAGTGTCCAGCATGGAGGTCCAAGAGATATTTGAGCGCATCCAATAGAACCCCTTGTAGGAAGAGAGCATCAGTCAAAGCCTTGACATCCCTCCAGAAACTCAGGATCAACGGGCATTTCCAAAATATATGATAAAGAGTGTCGAGAGCAGTATGACACTTGCAGTATTGGGGAGGTATTTATTTATATTGTGTCTCCTTATGAGTCACGTACATGGAAGATTTCATAGCATGGACCAGACCATCTTCCACAGTCCCAGTGAGATCGGTCTACCTCCCATTGTGCTTCCTCCTAATTAGACATATATTGGTTACTTGGAAATACATCGCCCTCTGGGAGGAGAGAAGTTGGGGTATATAGAACAGTGTAGACCTTTAGTTGGCATACTGGCCCAGTAAATAATCTCAAAGGAAGTAGGTAGGGAGACTGTGAGTGAGCAAACAAAGCGGACTACCTGCTGATAGTGAAGCCATTCTGAAGTCGGGAGATTAAAATTGGAGGTGAGGAAAGCAGAGGGTCTGAGCTCTGATGTAGCAGGGTCAATAGCTTTAGTCGTTTGGGGCTAATAAAGAGAGGGATGGAGGCAAGGTGGGGGGAGAGCCAACCCACAGAAAAATGTCCGGATGCATGGGCTCAAGCTACGACTTCTCAATTTCCATCCACTTGGTATAGGTTGGTATTTTCGCCCAAAAGAGGATACAGTGTAGATGGGTCGCCCAATAATAGCTAGAAAATGTAAGACATCCAGGCCCCAGGCAAGTCTTATTAATATAACTTTTAGACTAATGGGTCATTAAAGGGGTTCTCCAAAGAAGTGAAGACCGCCTTTATGCCACTCCACATTCAACTGGAGTACTGTACTTGCTGAGCACCACCAGTATTTTTGTGTTCAACATGGCTGTACTCCGGTTGAATATGGAGCGGAACAAAGGTCCTGTGGTCTCCTCTTCATGGGACAACCACTTTAAAGGTCCTTCAATGAAAACAGTGCAAATTATCCTATATAGGGATTGAAAATTATAGTATAGCGTCACTCCCTTAATGTATTACATCACCAACATAGTCCATCCCGCAATGACATCACATCTCCACTATCCGCCTAGGAGCCAGTTCAACCAGTGCTGGCCAACTAACAAAATTGTACTTATATAAGGTGAAATTCCAAACCTCACACCACATTTCTACCAAGCCCCCCCATGTGTGTGTAGACAGTCACCAGGTTGTGTAAGTTATCTTACCAGACAGGCACATTTATAATATTTCAGATTTGGAGAGGCAGCCATTTCTCTAGGCAGCCACTTCTCTAGGTATCTTGAGATGTCTACATGAGATTCTATGGCATTTACCTCTCCAAATAAATTCTACAAGGGAACATTCCAGCCCCGCCTGGTTCTTTAATCTGCATAAACGGGGTCATATGTATTTTTTAAGGTTAACCCTTCCTGACGTGTTAAGAGCGAGTTCATTCATTATCTTATTGTATGAGGTAGTATATGCAAGTCATAATAAAATGGGAAGAAACCTCTGGAATTATCCGCTGTCATTGTACTAGGTGTGTGCAAAATTCTATATCCCCTTTTCCTTAGAATTTGTATATGTATGTTTTTGTTTTCAGATTACTATAAGGTTTCAGGATGACAATGATTACTTCTCCATGGAGGAGGAGTGGGGCTATTTAGAAAGCCACAAGGATCAGCTTCAGGACATTCTTAAGGAGAAACACAAGATTCTCACCTCACCGGGTAAGAGGAGGTCTTCCTTGTCCTTAACATAGACATTTTCTCTACAGAGCACAGCTTTTGGGCCATTGGCTTTACTCATGTGCCTGTTTTTTTCTCATTTTTGCTATCGATTATAACACTATAGCACCAAAAATCCATACCTCACATCTCAAGGATCCTATCTATACTGCTAGCTCATGTAAATTCAAGAGTTTTCCTTCAATACCCTGCTTTAGCAATGCTGTTTTGTTTGCCTGCTATGTGAAATTATTCCTCCCTATGGTTTACGCAACTTTGTCAAGAAATACAGCCTGTCATCTGATCTCAGGTTGGATGACATGACTCACTGCTCTGTGGAGGGAAGGGGCAGGGGTGAACCAACCTTTTATGCCTCCCGAGGCAGACGACAGAAAGCCGCCCCCCCCGCCCCCCCCCGGAGGAGGGGGCGGGGCGGAGCGAAGGGGGGTGGGGCGGGGAGAAGGAGGCGTGGCAGAGCGGCGTTAGCAGGCAGGGAGAGGACCTTCTCTCTGCCTGAGCGTGAGGGGAGGCCACTGGAGCAGCGCTACGTCCACGGGGCCTCCCCAATCCACCGCTCGGTGACGCTAAGCCAGTCCAGGACAGCTTGCCCTGGACTGGCTTAGGTAAGCAAAAATGCCACCCTCCCCGGGGCCCTGGCATAGCGTCTCTTGAAGCGGTCGCTTAAAGCAGGTCGCCTCATGGGAGGTTCGGCGCTGGGAAGGGGGACTGAATTTTCTGGATTCATGATGCTCTCAGCGCTTTAAACAGAACCCTGAGACTATCACAGAGCAGGTGCATTTATACGGAGACTTGGTTACACGCAGGTGGATTCTATTTATCATCATCAGTCATTTAGGACAACATTGGATCATTCAGAGATCTGAACTGAACTGAACGGAGTGAGTTTGCTGCACTGAAAGTAAAGGGGCCGAATAATTTTGCACACCCCACTTTTGTTTTTTCTTTGTTAAAAAAAGTTTAAAATATCCAATAAATTTCGTTCCACTTCACAATTGTATCCCACTTGTTGTTGATTCTTCCCCCAA
Source organism: Leptodactylus fuscus (assembly GCF_031893055.1). Taxonomy (NCBI): domain Eukaryota; kingdom Metazoa; phylum Chordata; class Amphibia; order Anura; family Leptodactylidae; genus Leptodactylus; species Leptodactylus fuscus. The sequence continues at coordinate 270,176 of NW_027439814.1, forward strand.
AAATAAAAATTTTATATCTTTATGTTTTAAGCCTGAAAGTTTGAAAAGTTCAAGGGGGCTGAATACTTTCGCAAGGCACTGTAGTGTCCTGTCCATCAAACATCGAAAGCCCACCCACCAACCTGTTGTAGAGTACAGGAAGAGAGAAAAAGAGTTAGCAGGCAAACTGACGAACATGAGATGAGAAAACCCCTTTAATTCCTTAAAGGGGTGTTCTGAAAATTTGAAAACTGTCCTGAAAAAAGTTATAGATACTTAAATGGAACCTATCATTAAAACTGTATTTTTTTGCCTATCACGTAGGAATAGCCTTAAGAAAGGCTATTCTTCTCCTACCTTTAGATGTCTTCTCTGCGCCACCGTTCCATAGAAATCCCAGTTTTCGCCGGTATGCAAATAACTGGTCTTGCAGTAAATGGGGGCGGGCCCCAGCACTCAAACAGCACTGGGGGCGTTCCCAGTGCTGCGAGAGAAATCTCCAGCGCTGCCTCCATCTTCTTCAGGAACATCCTCTTCACGCGTCTTCTTCCGGCGCAGGCGGTCAAACTTGTAGGCCTTGGGCAGAACTGACTGCACATGCCCGAGGCCACAAGAAAAATGGCCGCTTACACAGTAAGTAATCGGCCATTTTCTTGTGGCCTGTGGGCATGCGCAACCCTAGTGCTTATCTAGACAACAGTTCTGTGTACTTGGCTGTAACCTGTTTTCATGAACCTCTTCCAGACTTAAGCCTATCTGTGAGTGCCATAGGCACTCTTGCTAGACTTAACCAGTCTGAGAGGGAAACATTGGAACATCTGCCTACCTAGATCACTTCTCAGTCGGCGACCTCTAGTCCCCCCTCTTGGTAACCACATTGTTCCATCTCCAAGAGCCGTCCTGGCATAAGGTAAGGAAATCATTCTGTAGGCTATGGTCCTCCTTGCCTTCCTCTAAGCACTCCCCAGAATAGGGCTACAGCCCACAGCTCCTCTCCGACAGGCGGACCCTGTCTCCTCCTGTATGGTCTCATTTCTACTGGGGACAACTCTGATCTGACCCAGAGTATCAGCTAGGCACATCTATATCCACTACTACATAGGAGCTCAGCAGGTGCTCAGCCATGCGGTCAGTGAGACTCTACAGATCTCTGAGGACTTAGCCCCCACTTCTCAAGAAGATATCTCCCACCACAGTTGCCACCCTCCTCTGGCCTCCACCAACCTTGGGGTTTGGACCATTCTCAAGAGAATTCTGACTTCACTCTAACCTTTGGATGTCCTTTTTTCCAGACTGGAAGTCGGAGCCCCTATGGTGGACCCTGCGAGTCTTGGCTACATAGTTGAGTGGTTACAGCACTGTTTTTGTAAAGCAGATTTTACAAGTTCAATTTCCCAGGCTACCATCCTGTCTTTAGAGGAGCTCTCCGCTTCCCTCTGCAATCCTCTGCTCGAGGGTGAACTCTCCCTCTGCTGGAGCAGCTTCGCGGCCTTCACAGCAGCTGGTTCCTCCCTGCAGCCTTCTTTCGTGCTTTTCTGGCATCAAGGACTGCATTTCCTGGGTTAAAACGGCCCCATAAGGGTCTCTCCTAGGTTGCCCCCTCCAAGGGCATGTTCCAGGTTTTTCAGCTGCTTGTCTCTCATATCCTCAACGCCTCCAGTTTTTGTGCGAAGATTCTCTGAAGCAGCTCACCATTCTGCCTGGTGGCCACCTTTTTTGTGGTATCGGGCTGTTCCTTTTGGAACCATTTCATGGCACGCTGTATCCTCTGGAAGGTGGTTGTGGCCTGTTCCTTCTGTTGAGAATAACGGGACCGTCTTTTGTTTAGCCCCTGCCTGGTTCATCACTGTGGCTATAGGAAGATGTAGCCTTATCCTCCACCAGAGGCGCCCTTGCTTCAGCTCCACCTTTTCGTTGCAGAGGTCAGTCTTCCAGTGAATTGCGCTCCGAATAGCCCTCTATTCTAGTCCAGGTCCCCTGGCAATCTTGTTTCAAGCCTCCCAGGTTTTTTCTCCACCATTCTAAATGGAAGTTTTAGATGGGGTGTCATTGTTCCTGTGTCTGGAAGGACGGCCTCCCCTTCCAGGGCCTGAAGTGGCTTAAAGGGACTCTATTACTAGATATACCTGTTATGAGCTAAAGATTTGCCTGTATAGCCTTTAAAAATGCTATTCAGGTGCTGAATATTAGTTTGTAAAAAGACCCCCCATTTTTGTTTCTTACCTCAGAAATCAATATACAAATGAGCTTGATCATGCATGGTTGGCATTCCGTGCATCCCTTAGTGTCATAGTTTCTGGATGCCCACCGCTACCTCCAAGACCTCCTCCTCTTGCTTATTCACCGCCTCCACTGCCGGCGGTTTCTATTGAAATAACGTGCGTGCGCAGTAGCGCTCCCTCCGGCGTGCTACTGCGCACGCTCCTTTGCCATTTTCCCGTAGAAAACATTGTGAGCTGCCACTGGAGCATGCGCAGTAGCGCGCCGGAGGGAGCGCTACTGCGCACGTGCGTTATTTCAATAGAAACCACCAATGATGGAGGAGGTGAATAAGCAGGAGGAGTGGGGCTTGGAGTTACAAAGAAAAGCGGTGGATGTCCAGAAGCTATGACGCTAAGGGGTGCATGGAACGCCCACTGTGCACGATCAATCTCATTTGCATATCGATTTCCGAGGTAAGAGACAAAAATGGGGGGTGTCTTTTTACAAACTAATAGCAGCATCTGAATAGCTTTTTTAAAGGCTATTCAGGCATATCTTTAGCTCATAACACGCATATCTAGTAATTGAGTCCCTTTAATAAGGCTTGTCCCTGTCAGCAGGTTGCACTTGTAGCCCTGCGATCAGTGGTGGCAACCTGGAGTCTGGCGACTTCCTGTCACCCATTGTTTTACCGTGATGCTCTCCTTCTGGCCATCCTCCATTGCAGAGTAGCTGTCGTGGTTATGCACCTGGATGTTTTCTAGGTGCAATCTCCCTCCAGGATGGTCATTCCGACAGCTGGTGTATTGCCTTGGACCCATATAGCTGATTTCGCTGGCTCTTCAGCAAGGAGAATCCCTGCCTTGTGCCTTCTCTGCATATGGCATTCCTGGGCATGTTTCTCGATATGCTCCTGGTGAAATTTTTTCCTCCCCGATTCCACCTCCTGAGGATCCCTTTGTGCTCTCTTTGCTCCTGCCTGTGAGTCCTGGATACGGTGGTCTTGTCCTTTGAGTTCTGCCTTTGGCTCAGTTCCTGACAAGCCCTTGTAATTGGTCTTTCTGGGCCACTGAGACTAGTCTTGTGCAGCTCGGAGGCTCCTCCACATTCGCCTACTTGAACCTTCCAGTTGCCTTCCTTGAACCTGTGCAGCCTCCTGGATGCCTCCCGCTCTTTTCAGTAGGTAGAGCGTCTCGTTCTGGCTATTTCAGTGGTCCACATTCCAGGCGTGGACCACTGGGTGGCAGTCGCCACAGGCCGAGGTAGACTCAAACTGGGAGTGTGATCGCTTCATCACTGGATCCTCCTCTTGCTATGCTCACGGTGAGACATGCCAGATGCCACTCTTCATCTACCACCTAAGCTACAGGTTATCCTTCTTTGGCCAGGTCCCTGGGCCCTTCGGCCCAACACTACCGCCGCTCTTGTAATTCCCTGGTCGGACTTCCGTCTTCTTTACCTGTTCCCTCCTCTTCCTCGAGCTTCATGGCGCTCAGGGCCAAGGTGGTTCCGCCATCTTGGTGTCTCTGGATTGACTCCATCAAGCCTGTTTCCCCTTGGATTATTCCTCTGCAGGTTGACCTTCTGACTCGAGGACCGCTGTTCCCCTCCTCCTTGCCTCAGGTGCTTTTCTCAGCAAGGCTGTTTCAGCCGAGATTCTGACATGCCATGACTTCGGAACCTGTTGTTCAGTCCATGCACTGGGCCCGTAATTCACAGTCATTCATGGTCTACCATTGCACATGGCAGTCTTTAGCCTGCTGGTGTAAGAGTGTCGATTGTCATCCGCCTTCCTTTTCTCTTCCAAGGATCCTGTTTTTTCTCCAGTCTGGTCTGGACCACGGTCTTGTTCTTTCTTTGCTTATTAGATGGGTCCCTCCGACCCCGTTTCCCCCCTACTTTGGATCTGTGGGGTCTTAACCTCATCCTCGATGTGCTTCTGGCTTCAGGCTTCCAGCCTCTGCAACATAACCCCCTCTACCTTCTGTCCTGGAAGGTCGCTTCCTGGTGGCCACTACCTCTGTTCGCAGGGTCTCACAGCTGGCTGTTCTATCCAGTAGCCTCCCTTTATGGGTCTCCATAGGGAGGGACAAGGTTGTCCTTCATTCTCCTCTGTCCTTTCTGCCAGGTTATTTCCTCCTTTCACATCTACTATGGCATAACTTGCCATCTTTCTGCCCGGACCCCTGGCATCTATGTGAGCTTTATCTTCCCTGCGTGGATGGGCGAATTGGGTCTCTGGCCCTTTTCCTCATTCAGATGCTTTGTTTGTCGTCCCTGAGGGCTCTTGTTGGGCCTGCCTGCTTCCATGGCTCTGGTCTGCAATCGAGGAGGCCTATCTGTGTATGGGTAGAGCGTTGTCCTTCCATGTATCTCCTTGAGTCCTGTCTGAGCCTCCTGGGATGTTCGGTATCAGGTTTTCTGCCATCTGGGTCATTCTCACTTTATCTAAAATTTTCCTGGACCAGTTCGGTGACCTCTGCTTCGCAGTTTGGGCGGCTGTGCGCTGGGTTGTTCGCATGACCTTGTACTTCCCACCTTCTGGGACTGCTTTAGGACAGCCCATGGTGCTGTGTCCCCATAGTGAAATAGATAATAAGATGATAATAAGTGCTAAAATGGGATTTTTTGTACTTGCCATAAAATCATTTCCTCGTATTCACTAGGGGACACAGATCCCACCCCTTTTTTTCTTGCCCGAGCTGTTTTGAATCCTTTTCGGGTGTAGGACATATTGGTGTTTGTTGGTTCCGTGCTCTTTTTTGGTGTTTTTCCCCTACTGCTGTGGTACAAACTGACTAGCACAGTATCTGTAAGAAGGGCATAACCCAGAGGTGGAGCTTTTCATTCTCGTAATGGCATTCAGCTTTTCATTCTCGTAATGTCAGCCTCTTAGTGGCTGGGTCTATACTCATGGTACTGTGTCCCCCAGTGAATACAATAAGAAAAGGATTTTATGGTGAGTACAAAAATCCCATTTTTCTGTAATAGAAAGGTTTCTCTGCTTGTGTTATTTATAGAAATCTGAAATCAATGGCCACCAAAATTAGGCATTAGTGGAATAGTAAGTGTGGGCCTTGTGTTTGGTCATTATTTATGTGTCTTCCACAGATGTATTTATTAAGAAAGAGGCACCAGAGAGATGTCCTTTGTATCCTGGGAACTGTCCAGAGGAAAATCCGGATCACCCACAGGACCATGAGGTAGATACTGTGTAGGATAATGTTCAATATCTAGTAATGTAGTCTAATGTTACTCTGTTTCCTCTCTTACGGGCCACAGGTTTTGCCGTTTGGACCACATGGCCAATAACAATTAAATGTATTGTCTATTGCTTGTTAACACTATAATAGATACAGTGGTGGCATGCACGCTATGTGGTCAGTGGCCATATCACGACTGCCCTGTGTGCCATTATACGTCTTCGTATACCTTCTTAATGGTCTTTCATTGGTTCCATATTTACTAGGCCACAGATGTGAAGGATATGAAAGTTGAAGTTCTAACAGAAGAAGAGTCGTATGTGAATGTAATGCAGCCGTGTAAAGAGGGGGAAATTCCTACAGATATCACCGCCGGTGAGTAGATAGCTGGTAATAACTGGTCAGCCATCAGCTGTCAGTATTATGGGAAGCTATAGATGCAGAGATTATACATGGCACTTTGCATATGTCTAGGTCAGGGGCCTCAAAGTCGCGGCCCGCTGGCCAACTGCGGCCCTTGGGACAATAGTTTGCGGCCCCCACCTCAATACATAGCTCCCAACCATCCCGCATTTAGCAGGAAAGTCCCGCTTTTATACTCCTGTCCCACGCAGCTCCCTGCATGGCCCGCTATGTCCCTTTAGTTTTGTGCTTAACAAACTTTCCTCCAATCAACCCCAACCCCCGCTCTTATAACAGCAATAAAAGCGATGGGTGATCAGTGGAAAGCTTGTACTACTGTAAACTGAAGGACCTGTGTGTGACATCAGACGTCTCGTGACTAGGGAGGCATGTCTTAGTGTTCCGGCCGGAAGATGAAGGGATGTGCCATCTAAAGGTACTGGGAGGGGAGAGGAATGTGAGATGCAGGGTGGACAGTGTGTTTCTGTGTGTGTGTCTGTCAGTAACCTAGGGGCAGAGATGGAAGGGGAATGTTATACTGGGGGCAGAGATGGAGGGGGGGGACATGAAACTAGTGCCACAGATGGAAGGGGAACATGAAACTGGGGGCAGATTGAGGGACTACATGAAACTGGGGGCAGATGGAGGGGGGACATAAAATGGGGCAGATGAAGGGCAATATGAAACTGGGGGAGAAATGGTGGGGGAGATGAAGCTGGGGGTAGATGAAGGGGGCACTTAAACTGGGGACAACTGGAGGGGCCATTAAACCGTGGAAGTAGCTGTAGGGGGACCTGTCTGCCTCTAGTTGCCCCCAGTTTAATGTCACCGTTCAGTTACCCCTACGGTTTAATGTCTGCTTCTAGCTGCCCGAGTTTAATGTCCCCCTCCAGCTGCCCCAGTTTCATGTCCCCTCTAATTTTCCCCGGTTTAAACTGGGGCACCAGGAAAGGGACTTAATACTGTGTGGCAGTTGGAGGGGAACATTATAATGTGGGGACATATAATGTGCGGGTGACTGTAGGAGGATTATACTGTGTGGGGGCACATGTAAATTAATGAGAATGGGCGGAGTCAACATGAAAGCGGGTGGAGCTAAATTTGCTGCGGTGCGCATAGCTTGTGGAAAACCTGATGCTGCCCAGACTCACCCAGACTCTACCTCCAGCGGCCCCCGGGTAAATTGAGTTTGAGACGCCTGGTCTAGATGCACATATCCTCACAAAAAGTGCCAATAATATCCGCAGTCCAGATACCAATAAAAACTTAAGTCACAGTTATCTACCAACTTGGCATATGTGACACACACTCTATGCACAGTCAGGTGGGAGGCATTAACATTTTGTACACCCATGGGTGTTGGAAGATTGTGGAGGGAGAGACTGTAGTAGCAAACAGTGAGACTGTTAACTTTTTTCCTGTGTGTACTTGCTGCTTCCCCATCACAGACAGAGGGACAAGGAAGCAATTTAATTTTGTTCCTTGACATTCAACAAATGCTACGATTGTGAACTTGAAAATGAATCACTAGAACCCCACATATCCACCCAGACCTGCAGATAAATAGGTTGTATTCCCCTTGTGAATTTGTCGCTCCGTTGCACAGATATCATGGTTTATGTCGCTATGTAAATGAACTGTTTAGAGCATCACGAGTATTGCCATTTCTCCAAAGAACTCATTTGCATATTGACAACAATGGTGATATCTTGGCAACAGAGGCTCCACTTCATAAGGGGCAAACACTGATTCAGGTGGCCATAACCTCTGTAACTGCAGCGCCCTTTAAACAATGGCCATGGCTAGAATCTCTGGTATGTTTTACATTACTTATGTCATTGTCACAAAGGGGTTGATGTTGGTAGGTGAGGAGTGATTGCTGTACTCTCTTTTGTATACTTGCTATTGGTAGAATTCTATATATAGGAAGGTTTTAAAATTGCACATTGTGTTTCTATTTCCAGGAGACGACTGCACCAAGAACTTGGAAGAAAATTTGCCTTCACCTCCAGTGGAGGTGTGTGTTACCAGAATGCCAAAGAGGAAAGAAATTAACAATGATCAAGTGTGTGTTACCAGAATGCCAAGGAGGAAAGAAATCAGCAATGATCAAGTGTGTGCTACCAGAATGCCGAGGAGGAAAGAAATCAGCAATGATCAAGTGTGTGCTACCAGAATGCCAAGGAGGAAAGAAATCAGCAATGATCAAGTGTGTGTTACCAAAATGCCAAGGAGGAAAGAAATCAGCAATGATCAATTGTGTGTTACCAAAATGCCAAGGAGGAAAGAAATCAGCAATGATCAAGTGTGTGTTACCAAAATGCCAAGGAGGAAAGAAATCAGCAATGATCTTAGAGAAGCAATTGTTGCTGCCCATCAATCTGGGAAGGGTTATAAGGCCATTTCCAAACAATTTGAAGTCCATCATTCTACGGTGAGAAAGATTATTCACAAGTGGAAAACATTCAAAACAGTTGGCAATCTTCCCAGAAGTGGACGGCCCAGTAAATTCACCCCAAGCTTAGACCGTGCAATGTTCAGAGAAATAGTAAAAAACCCAAGAGCTACATATAAGACTCTACAGGCCTCAGTTAGCATGTTAAATATTCAAGTTCATCACAGTACAATTAGAAAAAGACTGAACAAGTACAGTTTGCTTGCGAAACAGTTGACAAAAGATTCTTCTTTCTAAAAACCACAAGACTTCTGCAACATTGTTTTTTGGGCAGACAAGACCAAAGTGGAGATGTTTGGTCATAATGCACAATGCCACTTTGGAAAAATCAAACCCAGCCTATCCACACAACACAATACTTTACCCCAGCTGTCAAGCACGGTGGTGGATGGGGATGTTTCGGGCTTGCTTTGCAACCACAGATCCTGGACATTCGAGTTATTGAGTCAACCATGAATTTGTCTGTATACTAAACTATTCTAGTCACATGTGAGGCCATCTATCTGATGTCTAAGGGTTCAAACAGAGATTTTTGGTCCGGAACCTGAGGCGGAGGCTGCCTCAGGTTCTGGTGCAAAAACCGGGTAGCCGCGACTGAAAGCTGGTGCACTGCACCGGCATCCAGCCGCGCACTCCACTCCAGATTAGGCTCAATAAATCGGCCTAGTCCAGAGGAGGAAGTGTCTTCAGGCCGAATCGCGAGGTGACTCGGCCTGAAGAATGAGCAGGCGGATGCAGCCTCAAAATCCTGACCAAAAATCTCTGTGTGAACGTACCCTAAAGATTGGCTCACGTCGCTGCTGTTTCAGGTGATTCTACAAGGCATTGATTCATGGGGTGCACTTAGTTTTTCACACCTTTTTTCCACGTTGACTTCATTTTTGTAAAATAAATAAGAAATGGCGGACTCTGTGGTGTGTCCTTGGATTTATCTCATTGTAAGACCTTATATGGCCCAGATATTTTTTATCTAGTTTTGTGTTTCCGTGTACATTAGATTCTTGTAACCAGACATATAGAATTAACCCCCTGCCGTCCATGTATTATTTCACCAGTGTATTCACATTTCATGTATTTTTTTGTAGATAATGTTCTAAGACTTTCCTAATATACTCTGTATAGGAGGTAACTTTAATGCAGCAAGCTATTGTAGGAGCAGAATGGCAAAGTGTCTCTGTTATATCATATCCTGTATAGCTAGATCTGACGTGTGGTTATAGGTGCTATGGAGACTTAATAAGTGCCTCAGATCTGGTAATATTCATCACTACTTGTGTATCAGTACTACATATGGTTGGTATGAAGTCCTATTACACTGTACTGTGACCACCCACCACCTCTATTGTATAAATAAAGGGGCTCCATTGCACCCACCTTCCTGTGTTGTGTGCTCTCCATTGGCCATTGTGGATTTCTCAACTCAAGATTCTGTGATAAACTCATGCCAGAGGTGTAACTAGTGTCTTGGGGCCCACACTTACCACAGGCTATCTATAATACTGATGTTGACTTATGTTGTAGAGAGATCTTGGGCCCCTCGGGCTCCAGGACCCAGTAGCCAATGCTACCTATGCACTGCCTTAGCTACATCCCTGTCTTTGGAATATGGGATGGAAATCCATGCAAACACGGGGAGAACATACAAACTCCTTGCAGATGGTTTTTTGCCCTTGGCGGGATTTGAACACCAGGACTCCAGCGCTGCAAGGCTACAGTGCTAACCACTGTGTGGCCCCACAAAATCTACGCGTTTTATTGGAATACAGTGCTATTTTTTTCGGGAGGATTTACTAGCCGTAGATTCAGGGAATTGCACCCGTACCTATTAGGACTAACCAATGGTGCACTCTATCTACAAAGAGCCAAATAAAACCTAAGGCTGAGTTCACACGGAGTTTTTTTTTATCAGGAAAAATCAGCTTAGTAAAATTCGTGTGGCGTTTTTTGAATGTGGCCATGCATTATCTTCTAAAAAAGCCTCGCGGTTTTTGAGGCAGTGTTTGTCAATTCCGTGTCAAAAAACACGTCAAATTCTGCATCCAAAAACTTTGAGGCAGATTTTCCACCTCCCATTTACTTGCACTGATTTTTTTCAGGCAGAATCTGCCTGAAGAATGGACATGTCGATTCTTTTTCCCGCTAGTGGAGATACCACTAGCGGAAAACAATTACAAGCAGATTACATAGGACTGTATGGTGAGGCGTTTTTTGGAGGAGAATTTTGAGGCAGATTCCGGAGGCCGCCTCAGGTTCCGGACCAAAAAATGGGTAGCCATGAATGCAACAGCATCTAGTCACACACTCCGCTCCAGATTAGGCCCAAATGAATGGGCCTAGTCGGGAGGAGGGAGTGTCTGCAGGCCGAATCGCGAGGCAAATCGTCCCGAAGAATGAGCATGCCCGTTCTTTTTTCCGTGAGCCGGAACAAACGACTCCCGGAAAGAGACCTGACCTGCTCCCATTGATTTCAATGGGAGCCGTCTTTTTGGTCAGGATTTTGAGGCCTATACGGTCTCAAAATCCTGACCAAAAAAACCCAGTGTAAATGTACCCTAAAGGTTTCCATTCACAGCACTGCCCAAAATCTTACACTACATATGAGCTCCTGGTGTGCACCTGCACGTTACATTTCGAACAAAAACAATTGTCACCTGGCCATTAGGGGGCGCATGTACTTACCACTAATTGCAGATCTTTAATCCAAAACTTTGTCACATTTAAGTGATGTCCCCTTTCCTGCAGGGTCATTGAGGCCTCTCCCTCTGGGGCGCTTTTTATGCATGAGCACATATGTCACAGCAGTGAAACCAGACCAGGGGACACGGCATACAGCTATGTGGGCCACTGATGGGGGCCATTAAACTGTGTGGGGCCACTGCTATGAGAACACTAAAGGGTCCCCACCTGTTTCTCCCATCTACAGTCAAGTTTTGAGAATGACACAAATCTTCTATTGTCACATGATCTGCTCCCTCTGGTTTTTCTGTGTTTGTCAGATGTTTTTATCACATACAGAAATCTAATTGCAATCATATTCTGAGTAACAAAAGCTTATAGTGACAGTTAGAATGAGTTAATGCAGCGTTGCAATATTTGCAGTGTTGCCCCTTCTTCTTCTTCAGGACTCTGCAATTCTCCCTGGCAGCTCTCAATCAACTTCTGGACCAAATCCTGACTGATAGCAGTCCATTCTTGCACAATCAATGCTTGCATTTTGTCAGAATTTGTAGGTTTTTGTTTGTCCACCCGTCTCTTGATGATTGACCACAAGTTCTCAATGGGATTAAGATCTGGGGAGTTTCCAGGCCATGGACCCAAAATCTCTCTGTTTTGTTCCCTGAGCCATTTAGTTATCACCTTTGCTTTATGGCAAGGTGCTCCATCCTGCTGGAAAAGGCATTGTTGATCGCCAAACTGCTCTTGGACGGTTGGGAGAAGTTGATCTTGGAGGACATTCTGGTCCCATTCTTTATTCATGGCTGTGTTTTTAGGTAAGACTGTCCGATTCCCTTGGCTGAGAAGCAACCCCACACATGGATGGTTTCAGGATGCTTTACAGTTGGCATGAGACAAGACTGGTGGTAGCGCTCACCTCGTCTTCTCCGAATAAGCTGTTTTCCAGATGTCCCAAACAATCGAAAAGGGGATTCATCAGAGAAAATGACTTTACCCCAGTCCTCAGCAGTCCACTCCCTGGACCTTCTGCAGAATATCAGTCTGTCCCTGATGTTTTTTCTGGAGAGAAGTGGCTTCTTTGCTGCCCTCCTTGAGACCAGGCCTTGCTCCAAGAGTCTCCGCCTCACAGTGCGTGCAGATGCATTCACACCTGCCTGCTGCCATTCCTGAGCAAGCTCTGCACTGCTGGTAGCCCGATCCCGCAGCTGAAGAGACGGTCCTGGCGCTTGCTGGTCTTTCTTGGGCGCCCTGGAGCCTTTTTGCCAACAATGGAACCTCTCTCCTTGAAGTTCTTGATGATGCGATAGATTGTTGACTGAGGTGCAATCTTTCTAGCTGTGATACTCTTCCCTGTTAGGCCATTTTTGTGCAGTGCAATGATGACTGCACGTGTTTCTTTAGAGATAACCATGGTTAACAGAAGAGAAACAATGATGCCAAGCACCAGCCTCCTTTTAAAGTGTCCAGTGGTGTCATTCTTACTTAATCATGACAGATTGATCTCCAGCCCTGTCCTCATCAACACCCACACCTGTGTTAATGGAGCAATCACTGAAACGATGTTAGTTGGGCCTTGTAAGGCAGCGCTGCAATGATGTTGAAATGTGTTTTGGGGGATAAAGTTCATTTTCTAGGCAAATATTGACTTTGCAAGTAATTGCTGTTAAGCTGATCACTCTTTATAACATTCTGGAGTATATGCAAATTGCCATTAGAAAGACTGAAGCAGTAGACTTTGTAAAAATTAATATTTGTATCATTCTCAAAACTTTTGGCCATGACTGTAGTACTTAATTACCTCACTGCTACCAGGCGCAGGTTCCCCTGCTGTACAATGGCCCTGTATAGTTTAATGCCCTCCCAGCAGTGGCCCCACACAGTCTAATGGGTTTGTTTAGTTTCTAACATTAACACTAGTACCCAAACCTGAAATCTATGGGGCAGCGCTGCATGCCACACTCGCCGATACAGTAAATAATACCATGCAGTCTGGGTACCGATGATCTGTGAGCGTCCTGGATGTCAGAGCCCCCACAGATCTAATATTAATAGCCTGTCCTAATGATAGGCCATCAATGTTAGAAATCAAATAACCCCATTAAACTATGTGGGGGCCACTGCTGAGGCGACACATATAAAAGTACTGAAATACTGTGAAACACCTACACATTAGGTATCCTTGTGTGTGAAAACGCCCGCTCTACAAATATATAAAAATATTTTTCCCATAAGCTAAATGCCGAAGTGGGTAAAAAAGTCAAAAGTGACAAACCGCTGTTTGCTTGCCACCAGATCTCCACAGGGATCATGCGGACAGGAAAGTAGTGCAAAATCTACTTAACTGTCTGCATGATTCTGGCGGGCAACACGCGGCAAGCACACGGACCCCATTATAGTCTATGGGGTCTGTGTGCTTTGGGGTCCCGGACGGAATACGAACACAGATGCGAACTAAGAGTAACTCCTCCATGAGCCGAGGTTAGAGCCTGACTCCTCCCACATGTGAAAGATCACATGACCATGACATCAGCAAAGATTCTATTATCCAGCCTGAAGTCTGACTCCTCCCACATTCGACTGATCACATGATCATGACATCATCAAAGGTCCTTCCCGGTAGCTATTGATACGTTACTGGTGAGCAGTGAGGCTGATAATTATTAATATTATATTATATTAAATTATATTATATTGCTATATAAGGAGTCAGATATTGTCATTGTGTGTATATATGTACTGGTTATGTATCAGCTGTTATATTGTATACATATATAGATACTGGTTACGTAATAGCTGTTATATTGTATACATATATAGGTACTGGTTATGTAGCAGCTGTTATATTGTATACATATATAGATACTGGTTATGTAGCAGCTGTTATATTGTATACATATATATGTACTGGTTATGTATCAGCTGTTATATTGTATACATATATAGATACTGGTTACGTAATAGCTGTTATATTGTATACATATATAGGTACTGGTTATGTAGCAGCTGTTATATTGTATACATATATAGCTACTGGTTATGTATCAGCTGTTATATTGTATACATATATAGATACTGGTTATGTAGCAGCTGTTATATTGTATACATATATAGATACTGGTTATGTATCAGCTGTTATATTGTATACATATATAGGTACTGGTTATGCAGCAGCTGTTATATTGTATACATATATAGATACTGGTTATGTATCAGCTGTTATATTGTATACATATATAGATACTGGTTATGTAGCAGCTGTTATATTGTATACATATATAGCTACTGGTTATGTATCAGCTGTTATATTGTATACATATATAGATACTGGTTATGTAGCAGCTGTTATATTGTATACATATATAGATACTGGTTATGTAGCAGCTGTTATATTGTATACAAATATAGGTACTGGTTATGTAGCAGCTGTTATATTGTATACATATATAGGTACTGGTTATGTAGCAGCTGTTATATTGTATACATATATAGATACTGGTTATGTATCAGCTGTTATATTGTATACATATATAGGTACTGGTTATGTAATAGCTGTTATATTGTATACATATATAGATACTGGTTATGTAGCAGCTGTTATATTGTATACATATATAGGTACTGGTTATGTAGCAGCTGTTATATTGTATACATATATAGATACTGGTTATGTATCAGCTGTTATATTGTATACATATATAGGTACTGGTTATGTATCAGCTGTTATATTGTATACATATATAGATACTGGTTATGTAGCAGCTGTTATATTGTATACATATATAGATACTGGTTATGTAGCAGCTGTTATATTGTATACATATATAGATACTGGTTATGTAGCAGCTGTTATATTGTATACATATATAGATACTGGTTATGTAGCAGCTGTTATATTGTATACATATATAGGTACTGGTTATGTAGCAGCTGTTATATTGTATACATATATAGGTACTGGTTATGTAGCAGCTGTTATATTGTATACATATATAGGTACTGGTTATGTAATAGCTGTTATATTGTATACATATATAGATACTGGTTATGTAGCAGCTGTTATATTGTATACATATATAGGTACTGGTTATGTAGCAGCTGTTATATTGTATACATATATAGATACTGGTTATGTATCAGCTGTTATATTGTATACATATATAGGTACTGGTTATGTAGCAGCTGTTATATTGTATACATATATAGGTACTGGTTATGTATCAGCTGTTATATTGTATACATATATAGATACTGGTTATGTATCAGCTGTTATATTGTATACATATATAGGTACTGGTTATGTAGCAGCTGTTATATTGTATACATATATAGGTACTGGTTATGTAGCAGCTGTTATATTGTATACATATATAGGTACTGGTTATGTATCAGCTGTTATATTGTATACATATATAGATACTGGTTATTAGAGATGAGCGAACAGTGTTCTATCGAACACATGTTCGATCGGATATCAGGGTGTTCGCCATGTTCGAATCGAATCGAACACCACGTGGTAAAGTGCGCCAAAATTCGATTCCCCTCCCACCTTCCCTGGCGCCTTTTTTGCACCAATAACAGCGCAGGGGAGGTGGGACAGGAACTACGACACTGGGGGCATTGAAAAAAATTGGAAAAAGTCATTGGCTGCCGAAATCAGGTGACCTCCATTTTAGACGAATAGTGGATTTCAAATCCGGGTCATATGAGAATGTGAACTTTGTGACTATGAGACAGGGATAGCTGTACAGGCAGGGATAGCTAGGGATAACCTTTATTTAGGGGGGAATGTTATTAAAAATAACTTTTTGGGGCTCTATCGGGTGTGTAATTGTGATTTTTGTGAGATAAACTTTTTCCCATAGGGATGCATTGGCCAGCGCTGATTGGCCGAATTCCGTACTCTGGCCAATCAGTGCTGGCCAATGCATTCTATTAGCTTGATGAAGCAGAGTGTGCACAAGGGTTCAAGCGCACCCTCGGCTCTGATGTAGCAGAGCCGAGGCTGCACAAGGGTTCAAGCGCACCCTCGGCTCTGATGTAGGAGAGCCGAGGGTGCACTTGAACCCTTGTGCAGCCTCGGCTCTGCTACATCAGAGCCGAGGGTGCGCTTGAACCCTTGTGCACACTCTGCTTCATCAAGCTAATAGAATGCATTGGCCAGCACTGATTGGCCAGAGTACGGAATTCGGCCAATCAGCGCTGGCCAATGCATTCTATTAGCCCGATGAAGTAGAGCTGAATGTGTGTGCTAAGCACACACATTCAGCACTGCTTCATCACGCCAATACAATGCATTAGCCAGTGCTGATTGGCCAGAGTACGGAATTCGGCCAATCAGCGCTGGCTCTGCTGGAGGAGGCGGAGTCTAAGATCGCTCCACACCAGTCTCCATTCAGGTCCGACCTTAGACTCCGCCTCCTCCAGCAGAGCCAGCGCTGATTGGCCGAATTCCGTACTCTGGCCAATCAGCACTGGCTAATGCATTGTATTGGCTTGATGAAGCAGTGCTGAATGTGTGTGCTTAGCACACACATTCAGCTCTACTTCATCGGGCTAATAGAATGCATTGGCCAGCGCTGATTGGCCGAATTCCGTACTCTGGCCAATCAGCACTGGCTAATGCATTGTATTGGCTTGATGAAGCAGTGCTGAATGTGTGTGCTTAGCACACACATTCAGCTCTACTTCATCGGGCTAATAGAATGCATTGGCCAATCAGCGCTGGCCAATGCATTCTATTAGCGTGAACTGAGTTTGCACAGGGGTTCTAGTGCACCCTCGGCTCTGCTACATCAGATTGCTACATCTGATGTAGCAGTGCCGAGTGTGCATCAGATGTGTAGTTGAGCAAAACTGACTCAGCACTGCTAAGTCTGCATTCGCATAGGAATGCATTGGCCAGCCTTCGGCCAATCAGCGCTGGCTCTGCCGGAGGAGGCGGAGTCTAAGGTCGGACCTGAATGGAGACTGGTGTGGAGCGATCTTAGACTCCGCCTCCTCCAGCAGAGCCAGCGCTGATTGGCCGAATTCCGTACTCTGGCCAATCAGCACTGGCTAATGCATTGTATTGGCTTGATGAAGCAGTGCTGAATGTGTGTGCTTAGCACACACATTCAGCTCTACTTCATCGGGCTAATAGAATGCATTGGCCAATCAGCGCTGGCCAATGCATTCTATTAGCGTGAACTGAGTTTGCACAGGGGTTCTAGTGCACCCTCGGCTCTGCTACATCAGATTGCTACATCTGATGTAGCAGTGCCGAGTGTGCATCAGATGTGTAGTTGAGCAAAACTGACTCAGCACTGCTAAGTCTGCATTCGCATAGGAATGCATTGGCCAGCCTTCGGCCAATCAGCGCTGGCTCTGCCGGAGGAGGCGGAGTCTAAGGTCGGACCTGAATGGAGACTGGTGTGGAGCTATCTTAGACTCCGCCTCCTCCAGCAGAGCCAGCGCTGATTGGTCGAGTTCCGTACTCTGGCCAATCAGCACTGGCCAATGCATTTCTATGGGGAAAAGTTAGCTTGCAAAAATCGCAAACTGACAGGGATTTCCATGAAATAAAGTGACTTTTATGCCCCCAGACATGCTTCCCCTGCTGTCCCAGTGTCATTCCAGGGTGTTGGTATCATTTCCTGGGGTGTCATAGTGGACTTGGTGACCCTCCAGACACGAATTTGGGTTTCCCCCTTAACGAGTTTATGTTCCCCATAGACTATAATGGGGTTCGAAACCCATTCGAACACTCGAACAGTGAGCGGCTGTTCGAATCGAATTTCGAACCTCGAACATTTTAGTGTTCGCTCATCTCTACTGGTTATGTATCAGCTGTTATATTGTATACATATATAGATACTGGTTATGTATCAGCTGTTATATTGTATACATATATAGGTACTGGTTATGTATCAGCTGTTATATTGTATACATATATAGATACTGGTTATGTAGCAGCTGTTATATTGTATACATATATAGGTACTGGTTATGTATCAGCTGTTATATTGTATACATATATAGATGCTGGTTATGTAGCAGCTGTTATATTGTATACATATATAGGTACTGGTTATGTATCAGCTGTTATATTGTATACATATATAGATGCTGGTTATGTAGCAGCTGTTATATTGTATACATATATAGATACTGGTTATGTAGCAGCTGTTATATTGTATACATATATAGATACTGGTTATGTATCAGCTGTTATATTGTATACATATATAGATACTGGTTATGTAGCAGCTGTTATATTGTATACATATATAGATACTGGTTATGTATCAGCTGTTATATTGTATACATATATAGATACTGGTTATGTAGCAGCTGTTATATTGTATACATATATAGATACTGGTTATGTAGCAGCTGTTATATTGTATACATATATAGATACTGGTTATGTAGCAGCTGTTATATTGTATACATATATAGGTACTGGTTATGTATCAGCTGTTATATTGTATACATATATAGATACTGGTTATGTATCAGCTGTTATATTGTATACATATATAGGTACTGGTTATGTAGCAGCTGTTATATTGTATACATATATAGATACTGGTTATGTAGCAGCTGTTATATTGTATACATATATAGATACTGGTTATGTATCAGCTGTTATATTGTATACATATATAGGTACTGGTTATGTAGCAGCTGTTATATTGTATACATATATAGATACTGGTTATGTATCAGCTGTTATATTGTATACATATATAGGTACTGGTTATGTAGCAGCTGTTATATTGTATATATATATAGGTACTGGTTATGTATCAGCTGTTATATTGTATACATATATAGATACTGGTTATGTATCAGCTGTTATATTGTATACATATATAGGTACTGGTTATGTAGCAGCTGTTATATTGTATACATATATAGGTACTGGTTATGTATCAGCTGTTATATTGTATACATATATAGATACTGGTTATGTATCAGCTGTTATATTGTATACATATATAGATACTGGTTATGTATCAGCTGTTATATTGTATACATATATAGGTACTGGTTATGTAATAGCTGTTATATTGTATACATATATAGGTACTGGTTATGTAATAGCTGTTATATTGTATACATATATAGATACTGGTTATGTATCAGCTGTTATATTGTATACATATATAGATACTGGTTATGTAGCAGCTGTTACATTGTATACATATATAGGTACTGGTTATGTAATAGCTGTTATATTGTATACATATATAGGTACTGGTTATGTAATAGCTGTTATATTGTATACATATATAGATACTGGTTATGTATCAGCTGTTATATTGTATACATATATAGATACTGGTTATGTAGCAGCTGTTACATTGTATACATATATAGGTACTGGTTATGTAATAGCTGTTATATTGTATACATATATAGGTACTGGTTATGTAATAGCTGTTATATTGTATACATATATAGATACTGGTTATGTATCAGCTGTTATATTGTATACATATATAGATACTGGTTATGTAGCAGCTGTTACATTGTATACATATATAGGTACTGGTTATGTAATAGCTGTTATATTGTATACATATATAGGTACTGGTTATGTAATAGCTGTTATATTGTATACATATATAGATACTGGTTATGTATCAGCTGTTATATTGTATACATATATAGATACTGGTTATGTAGCAGCTGTTACATTGTATACATATATAGATACTGGTTATGTAGCAGCTGTTATATTGTATACATATATAGGTACTGGTTATGTAGCAGCTGTTATATTGTATACATATATAGATACTGGTTATGTAGCAGCTGTTATATTGTATACATATATAGATACTGGTTATGTAGCAGCTGTTATATTGTATACATATATAGGTACTGGTTATGTAGCAGCTGTTATATTGTATACATATATAGGTACTGGTTATGTAATAGCTGTTATATTGTATACATATATAGGTACTGGTTATGTAGCAGCTGTTATATTGTATACATATATAGGTACTTGTTATGTAGCAGCTGTTATATTGTATACATATATAGGTACTGGTTATGTAGCAGCTGTTATATTGTATGCATATATAGGTACTGGTTATGTAGCAGCTGTTATATTGTATACATATATAGATACTGGTTATGTAGCCGCTGTTATATTGTATACATATATAGGTACTTGTTATGTAGCAGCTGTTATATTGTATACATATATAGGTACTGGTTATGTAGCAGCTGTTATATTGTATACATATATAGATACTGGTTATGTAGCCGCTGTTATATTGTATACATATATAGATGCTGGTTATGTATCAGCTGTTATATTGTGTAGGGGACGAGGACATCAAACGGTCCTCATAAGAGTATGTTGCAGAGCTCCAAATTAAATAATTAATTAACAGGCCTAGATGGGCTACCACCCATTGGGCCTGGAGAAGCCACAAAGACACGCAGGTGATTGTGTATCAAGTGAGTTCTGATTTATTATAAGAAAAAGGTAGTTTAAATACATTACAGACAAAGAGCTGTCTTGGCTATTCTAATCAGGTACAACACGATTGGTTATAGAGATATAAGACAAGCCTGGCACATGACTATTGGCTGAGGTCTGCATATCATTATTACACTCCAACCTGGGATGACCTTTCTCATGACATGAAAAAGAATCTAAGATATTTATGTGTAAGCCAACATCATACACTAGTTCTAGATGTATTTCACAGAAAGAGAGATAATGATCACGTACTGGTCCGCTCCGGCCTTGGGGCTAACGACCAAACAGGTTATTTGAACCGGTTTCTACACCCACTCTCAAAGATGACCACAAATAGATAAGGAGTTATAACCCAACCATTAACATTCCACACGCCTTATCCCCTAAAGGGGTCTCTTAGACTCTAAACAGACATCCTTATGAAGCTTAGAACAGAAAATGCTTATAAAATGGCTGACAGAATACAAGATGGAAGATGTGATCCTAACAGTTCCCCCATTTTGAGATAATTGGATACAGGAATTCATATTTAGGTACTTCAGTGACTTAACATCTACTGCTGGACCTTTCCAGATTCCCCTCATATGTTCCTGTATTCCAAATTAATCTCAATCATAGTTCTGGCCTGTTATTTTCAGTCTGCTTTGTATTTTTCAAACACATAAACATAAGATTATACATTCACTTTCGTATACTATGTATCATTACTTCCTGTTGTGTTATGAAAACAGCTATATAACATGACTGAGGCTAATATGGGGCTATGAGGACATATCCTACAGTCTGACACATTCAGATCTTCGTTCAAGATCATATGATGTTTAAAGAAAAAAAAAACTTATTGTCCCACTCATCGTCAAATGTTCTATGCAGGCTTATCGCCAGAATAATCTATAACAGTAACATCAGGAGAATCTTCATCGCTGTTTGTGTAGAGACTTCTTTGCAATGTGAAGCATGGATACAGTTACTCTGTCCTTCAAGTTTCATAGAAGTATTAGTAGTTAGCAGCACTTGGAGCGAATCATCAAATCTTGGTTCAAGAGGATTTCTCACGTGTCATCAATCTCTTGATTCAAATGAATAGGTCCCATCCACTTAACTTAAAATCTGAGAGGGAGGAGAAAACTCAAAACTATACATTAGTCAGATGTTTTTGCCAAGACATCACATAGTCAGTCAGTACACCATAATACAACCCTAACCTAGGGGCTGACCCAAAGAAAGTTTGCTATGGGCTAAAACCAATTCTTCTGTCAGGAAGATACCTTACAGAAAATACAAATACAAGTGACACACTACATCTTCAGTATCTGCAGCCCACTTGTGATGGCTTTTTTCACCAGATATGCCCCAGGCCATCCTGAAGAGAAATAACTATACACACAAGCACGTACTTATACCATCTCATCTTTAGTAGTTACTAAAGTTATAGTTATAGCATATAGTTATCCTGCAATCTCTGGAGCAGGTACAAGGGCTCTGGGCCTGGCCCAAAGACACTTTTCATTTACCACATGCCATGCAGGCTCACATATATCTGTCAGTAGTGATACTAAATCCTGCAGCCACCCATCCTCCGCTCACCGGGTCACACATGGCTACTTCTACTCAAAGAAACTCTTCACTTTTCCTGAACTCTGCTCAATCCGAAATACATACATTATTTTATTCATTATTTCACCTGTGAAATGTGTCCCTCTATCAGACTCTATCATCTCAGGTATCCCCAATCTACACACAAGCTCAGATATCAATTTCTTGGCAGTTACCTGTGTCGTTGCTCGGCTGATCCAACCTGAGAACAAATACACAGACCAACACATTTGTACGTTCAGATTCAGGCAATTGTATGTAATGGATACAGGGATTTTGGTGTGCATGTGGTGTGTCTTAACTACCTGCCCTGGATTGTGTAGAGCACCTATGTGACATGCTTTTACGTGATTCCCTGCAGCCCTTCCAAAAGCTGAGGCAAACTATAGTTTACCCACTAATGACTCCATGGCATTTCAAGAGGCATGCACCTTACCGTGGGCCAAACCAGCCATTTGAGGGTACACTGATCCCCCATTTTCACACTCCTTCACATTCTCTGGCACCAGCCTTTGTCTATTTCTCAATTTCCTCCCCAGTCACCTTAGAGTACAGCCCCTTGGGGTCTGCTATTTTTCTCACCTGGTTGAGACCCTTCCATGGTAGTAGCACCGCTGCTCAATCAGCCTTCTAATTTCCAATACTCTCAGGGTCTCTTCCCTTTGTGTGAGCTCTGACTTTCACAATTGCCAACTGCTTACGAAGCAATGTGGCCTCCATCAACTGACTTACTAAGTTTCCTTTCTTAATTGGTTTGCCTTGTGCCATCAGGAAGTTCCTAGACCTCCATATTGGACCATAACCATGTGCAATGCCAAACGCATACCTGGAGTCAGTGTAAATGTTTGCTGTGCTATCAGGCGTCTATAAGGTCAGCCTCTTATACTGACATGTGTGGTGGAAGGGCGTCTTATACTATGGTGTCATGTATAATGACTACCGCATACCCTGTATTCAAATTTGCCTTTTTCTGTTAGGTACCTGGAACGTCCACAAACATCTCATAGTCAGGATTCTCCAATGGGGCATCAGTGACATGACCGAAGCCGCCTCTTCTGAGAGGGAGTTTAAAAATATCTCATCTACTAAATATCTCATTATCTACTCCCCCCTTTTTAATCATGAGCTCCTACTGGTATAAGAGTTGCAGGATTCAAAAGTCAAATAACGCTGAAATGAGATGTTTGAGGAGGATGTAGAGCAAACTCCATGTTGCTCTATCTTGCCAAAGAAATATGACATCTGTCTATCTGTGTGAGGATTGCATAGATGTCATGTGGTTTGTATACCACCAGGGGGTGGTCTAGGACAATGTCTGAGCTTGTCTCAAGCAGGGCCTGTACGGAGAGTACAACCCTTGCACAAGAGGGTGTTCCCCTTGCAACAGTATACAAATGTGTACTATAATATGCCTCAGGACTGCAGTAGCCTGTCCCTCCACCTCAGTGACATAGATTTGAAAAGGGTTTCTGATCTGTCAGGCAAGCCCTTGTCAAACAGGTTTTTACAAGCCCATTCACAGTTTATCTGATCCATGGCCAAAAAGGTATGTAACTGAGCATGGGGGGGTTGGCACCTGCAGCTCTCTCACCACTATGGTCTGTTCATTTGAAAGATGTTTGGTACTTTTGCTCAGACAATGACCTAAAAAACACCTCCTTTTTGCTTACAAAATTGCAGCTTGTCTTTACTGGCCTTACAACCGTTCTGGTAGAGGAAACACAGCAGGTTCATGTCTGTCTATCTGTGGCACAAAAAATAAAAATTAAAATTATCAACATATCACAATAATATTCACTTAATCTCCCATAAAACATTTTGTCTAATCTTTTTCATACACTGGTGGTTTTTGCTATCACTTCTTTTGTCTAATTAGATTTCCAGTGTCTCACTTTTAAGCTATACAGGGCAATACAATACTCTATTTGCCCTCAGCAGATATGCAATAGAACTTTTGAGACCTAATTAAGACACTAATTAAGACACTGTAGTCTAAGGGTACAGCCATTGTAAGTGGCTGGCTGGCTAAAACTTGCCAAACCTGTATTCAGACTTATTTATACAATCCTAAGTAAATTCAATTCTCTACAACTTCTAATTATTCCAGAATTACAACTAATTCATTAAATGCTCAAAATATATATCAGCAGAAAAGGCAAAAACTTTAAGGGATCAATCTATCTCCTCCCTCCCCCGTCATAACAAGAATTTATACACAAAAACACATTACAGAGCAGATATCCGAGTGCCTTCTGATCTACTTAGTCAGATGTCTATCACCTTGTAGCAAACAATGCCGCAGAAATACCACTTTTGTTTTGCAAAACTACGATTTATCTTTACCTGCGTGTACATATTAAGATAGCTCACATGCATTGCCTACCCCTTTATGGTGCCTAATCCCATATCAGAAGGATCAATCTGAATAGAAATGACCAATAACATTTTACAAGTATTAGATAAAACTTTTTCACAAAATAATTCCTGATTGTTAACATTCATGGGTTTATAGTATAAACTCATAACCAATAAACACCGAGTACCTAGTACATGTACATGGTATATCAAGTACATCTCATATTCACCAGAAGACATATATACTGTATATATATATATATATATATATATATATATATATATATATATATATATATATTTTCAACGATGGAAAGGAACTCATATCTACTTGTCACCACCCTCTGTGGTTATCAGCATTCAATTTCTTCATCTGCTCCCTGTGGAGACTAAAAATGTAACAATATAAACATGAACAAACAGAGCATGTACATATAGCAAACACATGTAACACATATGGGCCCATTCATTTCCATATACATGCAAACTTCACACTGGAGCTCCAGACAACACACATCCATTGAATCATAAAGAACTTGTCAATTTTCATATATTTTGTACAGTGATATCATCTTATTGTTCTTTTCCTACAAATAATCACAGGGTTAGTTATAATTCCTGCACCGCTGAATATTGAGGAAAAATAAATAAACAAATCATTAGATGGCTTCATCTTCAATGTGTATAACTGAAAAATAAACATAATAATGATTATCTAAAATTTATGCCATTAATCCAATTCTAAAGACATTAAATATGATTTAAACAGCCAATACTGATACCAACATTACATATTAATATCTTTGTGTAGTTTTTGAATATGTCCATGGCAAACCCCTCTCTTCTAATTACCACAGATGTTCAGAACCTTTTAAACTATATTTGAGGTTTCGCCTTAAGGGCCAACTGCCAGAATTTTAACATTTTTCTTTCTGAGATTCCAATCAAAGTTTTTACCACTGTTACACAAGGTTTAAAAATCAAATACTGGCATTTCTAAAAACAGCTTACATTATACAGTTACAAATTGTTAAACCATATATTCATAATTCTCCATACATTATACCAATGATGTTACATCGTATCATTCATAGCTGAAATCTTAGCTACCTGCCGTGTCTCCCCTCCTCTCCCCCTCCCCCTTCTTGCTGACTCCTACCAAACCTGTATAACATGATACCTCTGCTGTGGATATACAGAGGACAATAGGAGGTGGGGAGGGGCCTGACACTCATTGTGAATTTATCTGGTACCTGGGAAAGCTGGGTGGATTCCTCCTTAGTTAGTACAGAAACAGGAAATGACAGCATATAAAATTCATCAATGGTAGTAGCTGATGTTTCCACTTGTACCTCCCCACTAAGATCAAGTTTTATATTTGCACCAAGCACCGTTAACACCTCAGTACCAATAAGAGATGTTGGCACATCGTCACTAACAAGCAATTTGGTGACATTTTGCCCTCTAAGTTTCACATTGAGTGGCACTGTTTATTTTGAAATGATTCTTTTTCCTCCTAATCCAACACAAGATTGAGATTTATCAGTCCTCAGCTCATAAGGTATGTGGCATCCTTTAACAACAGAAATGGCAGCCCCTGTATCCACTAAGAAGGGGATTTCTTCCCCCAATACCTCCCCTTTTATGTATTATTGCCACACCTTCTTCTGATGTTTTTGCAGGGAGGACTGGTACAGGGTTGCCAACTCTTCATTGAGGGGTGTTGGCACATTGGTCAGTGCCCTGAGCTGGGGGGTTTCCAGCTTTTAAAGACCTACAGTCCTTCCTAAAATGGCCTGGCTTCCTACAGTGATGACACTTGTAATTGTGTTTTTGTTTGCCTCCTTGTCTGTTGTGAGTTCTCTGGCCAGAATTTTTATTATTGAAGGCAAGCAATACCTTTTTCTCCTTCTCAGACCTGTGATCTAACTCAAGGCCCTTGGCAGCTTGTAATAAGGCAGGGGCTTCACTATGCCGCCATTTTGGTTTACAGGCTCTTTTCTGACCACATGTCCACCCATCAGGATTACCTGGAGCAGATGGTGCAGAGTTTTGCCCATAGGGAGATGGGTTTCTCTCAGGGGGAGCATAATACATGACTCCCTCATGTTCCTTATTTCTATACCCCTCCCTTTCTATTTCCCTGCTTACCTGCGTCCAACTTTTCAACATTTTTACTTAATTTTTGATCCTGAACCCAGCCTCTATGGATGGAGTCAATTCTTTGCCAATGACTACTATTCAGAAGTCCAGTACAACAACATCCTGACTTTGTCAAGTCTGAGAACATGAATCAAGATTCTTATACTTTATATTGTAGAAATACTAAACAACTTCAACAATTTGCTACAGCTGTTCACCACGGCTCTACTCTCTCTCTCTTCTACTATCTCTTGAGCTGTTTTCCCTACTGGCTGACTCCGCACTTCTCCCATTTTGTTCTGCGTGCTTTATTTCTGCCTTCTTCACTATCCTCTCTTTCACAAGATACAACACAATATATATACAGTCCTATGAAAAAGTTTGGGCACCCCTATTAATCTTAATCATTTTTAGTTCTAAATATTTTGGTATTTGCAACAGCCATTTCAGTTTGATATATCTAATAACTGATGGACACAGTAATATTTCAGGATTGAAATGAGGTTTATTGTACTTACAGAAAATGCGCAATATGCATTAAACCAAAATTTGACCGGTGCAAAAATATGGGCACCTCAACAGAAAAGTGACATTAATATTTAGTAGATCCTCCTTTTGCAGAGATAACAGCCTCTAGTCGCTTCCTGTAGCTTTTAATCAGTTCCTGGATCCTGGATAAAGGTATTTTGGACCATTTCTTTCTACAAAACAATTCAAGTTCAGTTAAGTTTGATGGTCGCCGAACATGGACAGCCCACTCTCAAATGATCTGAAAACAAAGATTGTTCAACATAGTTGTTCAGGGGAAGGATACAAAACGTTGTCTCAGAGATTTAACCTGTCAGTTTCCACTGTGAGGAACATAGTAAGGAAATGGAAGAGCACAGGGACAGTTCTTGTTAAGCCCAGAAGTGGCAGGCCAAGAAAAATATCAGAAAGGCAGAGAAGAAGAATGGTGAGAACAGTCAAGGACAATCCACAGACCACCTCCAAAGAGCTGCAGCATCATCTTGCTGCAGATGGTGTCACTGTGCATCGGTCAACTATACAGCGCACTTTGCACAAATAGAAGCTGTATGGGAGAGTGATGAGAAAGAAGCCGTTTCTGCACGTACGCCACAAATAGAGTTGCCTGAGGTATGAAAAAGCACATTTGGACAAGCCAGCTTCATTTTGGAAACAAAAATTGAGTTGTTTGGTTATAAAAAAAGGCGTTATGCATGGCGTCCAAAAAGAAACAGCATTCCAAGAAAAACACATGCTACCCACTGTAAAATTTGGTGGAGGTTCCATCATGCTTTGGGGCTGTGTGGCCAATGCCGGCATCGGGAATCTTGTTAAAGTTGAGAGTCGCATGGATTCCACTCAGTATCAGCAGATTCTTGAGAATAATGTTCAAGAATCAGTGACGAAGTTGAAGTTACGTCGGGGATGGATATTTCAGCAAGACAATGATCCAAAACACCGCTCCAAATCCTCAGGCATTCATGCAGAGGAACAATTACAATGTTCTGGAATGGCCATCCCAGTCCCCAGACCTGAATATCATTGAACATCTGTGGGATGATTTGAAGCGGGCTGTCCATGCTCGGCGACCATCTAACTTAACTGAACTTGAATTGTTTGTCCAAAATACCTTTATCCAGGATCCAGGAACTGATTAAAAGCTACAGGAAGCGACTAGAGGCTGTTATCTTTGCAAAAGGAGGATCTACTAAATATTAATGTCACTTTTCTGTTGAGGTGCCCATACTTTTGCACCGGTCAAATTTTGGTTTAATGCATATTGCACATTTTCTGTTAGTACAATAAACCTCATTTCAATCCTGAAATATTACTGTGTCCATCAGTTATTAGATATATCAAACTGAAATGGCTGTTGCAAATACCAAAATATTTAGAACTAAAAATGATTAAGATTAATAGGGGTGCCCAAACTTTTTCATAGGACTGTATATATATTGTATCTGACTCGAAAGTGATTTTTCAAGGTCAGTTAGATTTCTGCCTTTTTCACTGCCCTTTCTTTCACAAGATACAACTGCATCTGACTCGAAAGTGACTATTCAAGGTCAGATGAGGGATCACTAAGTCCCTTTGTCACGTGACTACTTACTTTCTACAGAACACAAATGAGGAATACAACAACTGCACAACCACAACAGATCAGCTAACAATCCCAGCCCAAGTTTCTATCTAGCAACACCCATACAACATACTGCTCTTAGGTTCTTTACAAAAAGCTTGAGATATCTATATAAGGAACATATGTGTTTACCTCACACTCGGACAGGAGTACAAAAAGTCCTTAGAAACACAGATCAGATTGGTAAGAAAAAAAAAAGTTCTTACCTGCAGCGCTGACTTTTTGGATCTGCGGTTCCAGGAACTTCTGTAATCACTGGTCGTCCAAGGGATCAGCAAACCGTCTCCTTATTTCTCAAGCCGCACGTTGGAAGCGCCAATTTGTAGGGGACGAGGACATCAAACGGTCCTCATAAGAGTATGTTGCAGAGCTCCAAATTAAATAATTAACAGGCCTAGATGGGCTACCACCCATTGGGCCTGGAGAAGCCACACAGACACGCAGGTGATTGTGTATCAAGTGAGTTCTGATTTATTATAAGAAAAAGGTACCGTATATACTCGAGTATAAGCCGAGTTTTTCAGCACAGTTTTTGTGCTGAAAAAGTGCTCCTCGGCTTATATTCGGGTCATTACGGTAATTTTCTGCTAGCAGGCCAGGATAGCAGACCCCGCCCCCCCACCGCTCCATCGCACGCCGGGTGACGTGGCCACGTAAGCTCAGGCCCGCACCCGGCGTGTGGCTGCTTCCTGGCCTGCTAGCAGAAGTACCGTAAGTACTTCTGCAGCTCTTAATGTACAGCATCGCCGCGCTCCTAGCAGGAGCGCGGCGATGCTTTGGGCCCCGGCACCCGCCCTGTCTGGATACCGGGTATGTAAGTGTAATGGCGCCGCTCTGCAGAGCGGTCGCCATACAAACCGGCACCCCCGCTGTAATGCTTACAACAGAGATGCTGAAGCTTATGCCTGCGATCTCTGATTGTAGGCATAAGCTTTGGCATCTCCGCTGTAAGCGTTACAGCAGAGGTGCCCTCCAGAGATGTCCTCCCCCCTTAGGCCTGCCCCATACCTTTAAAGATGCAGGCCGGCTCCTGCGCAGCAAGCTCGCAGTAGCCGACCTGTTCCGACGACAGCCGGGAGCCTAATGAAGGCTCCCAGGCCTGTCATCGCTTTATTACTATTACGGCTGGTCTATGATCAGCCGTAATAGTAATGTAGAGAATCTCCCATAGACGGCAATACACTTGTATTGCCGTCTATGGGACTTGCAATCAAATGACTGCAGGTTCAAATCCCCCAGGGGGGGGCTAAAAAAATTGTAAAAAAAAAAAAAAAAAAATTTAAAAAAAATATATATAATAAAAAATTAAATAAATAAAAGTTCTAAATCACTCCTTTCCCTATAATTCATATAAAGGCGGGTTCACACCAGCACCTGATCTCAGTTATGCAGGTTTCCGTTTTCTGTCGGGAGAGGACAGAAACCGACATTCAGTGTCTGTTGGTGAGTGTATTCTGCTGCCCATGGCGAAACCGTTATGCAAGAGATTGGGCGCTAGTGTGAACCTGCCCTCAAAGTAGAAAATAACTGTGACACACATACACATTAGGTATCCCTGTGTCTGACAGTGCCCGGTCTACTGAATATAGGGGGTCTGCAGTGCTCCTGTTCCGTCGGGAAGGGGTTAATAGGAGCACTGCAGATACCCTATATTCAGCCAGGCTGAATTCCAACTGGGGGTAAAAAACTCAGTCCTCAAGCTCAGGAAAGGGGCAGACAGACAACCAAAACACCCCCTCCCCTTCCCCAGCATCTACTGCACCCAAGAACTCGGCCATTTAAATTTTTTAAATTTTCCAGCAGCTGCTGCATTTTCCCCCTAGGCTTATACTCGAGTCAATAAGTTTTCCCAGTTTTTTGTGGTAAAATTAGGGGGGTCGGCTTATATTCGGGTCGGCTTATACTCGAGTATATACGGTAGTTTAAATACATTACAGACAAAAATCTGTCTTGGCTATTCTAATCAGGTACAACACGATTGGTTATAGAGATATAAGACAAGCCTGGCACATGACTATTGGCTGAGGTCTGCATATCATTATTACACTCCAACCTGGGATGACCTTTCTCATGACATGAAAAAGAATCTAAGATATTTATGTGTAAGCCAACATCATACACTAGTTCTAGATGTATATCACAGAAAGAGAGATAATGATCACGTACTGGTCCGCTCCGGCCTTGGGGCTAACGACCAAACAGGTTATTTGAACCGGTTTCTACACCCACCCTCAAAGATGAATAGTCTTAGCACAAACAGATAAGGAGTTATAACCCAACCATTAACATTCCACACGCCTTATCCCCTAAAGGGGTCTCTTAGACTCTAAACTGACATCCTTATGAAGCTTAGAACAGAAAATGCTTATAAAATGGCTGACAGAATACAAGATGGAAGATGTGATCCTAACATATTGTATACATATATAGATACTGGTTATGTAGCAGCTGTTATATTGTATACATATATAGATACTGGTTATGTATCAGCTGTTATATTGTATACATATATAGATACTGGTTATGTATCAGCTGTTATATTGTATACATATATAGATACTGGTTATGTATCAGCTGTTATATTGTATACATATATAGATACTGGTTATGTAGCAGCTGTTATATTGTATACATATATAGATACTGGTTATGTATCAGCTGTTATATTGTATACATATAGGTGCTGGTTATGTATCAGCTGTTATATTGTATACATATAGGTGCTGGGTATATAATAGTTGTGATATTGTATACATATATAGATACTGGTTATGTAGCAGCTGTTATATTGTATACATATATAGATGCTGGTTATGTATCAGCTGTTATATTGTATACATATAGGTGCTGGGTATATAATAGTTGTGATATTGTATACATATATAGATACTGGTTATGTAGCAGCTGTTATATTGTATACATATATAGATACTGGTTATGTATCGGCTGTTATATTGTATACATATATAGATACTGGTTATGTAGCAGCTGTTATATTGTATACATATATAGATACTGGTTATGTAGCAGCTGTTATATTGTATACATATATAGGTACTGGTTATGTAGCAGCTGTTATATTGTATACATATATAGATACTGGTTATGTAGCAGCTGTTATATTGTATACATATATAGATGCTGGTTATGTATCAGCTGTTATATTGTATACATATAGGTGCTGGGTATATAATAGTTGTGATATTGTATACATATATAGATACTGGTTATGTAGCAGCTGTTATATTGTATACATATATAGATGCTGGTTATGTATCAGCTGTTATATTGTATACATATAGGTGCTGGGTATATAATAGTTGTGATATTGTATACATATATAGATACTGGTTATGTAGCAGCTGTTATATTGTATACATATATAGATGCTGGTTATGTATCAGCTGTTATATTGTATACATATATAGGTACTGGTTATGTATCAGCTGTTATATTGTATACATATATAGGTACTGGTTATGTATCAGCTGTTATATTGTATACATATATAGGTACTGGTTATGTATCAGCTGTTATATTGTATACATATATAGATGCTGGTTATGTATCAGCTGTTATATTGTATACATATATAGATACTGGTTATGTATCAGCTGTTATATTGTATACATATATAGGTACTGGTTATGTATCAGCTGTTATATTGTATACATATATAGGTACTGGTTATGTATCAGCTGTTATATTGTATACATATATAGATGCTGGTTATGTATCAGCTGTTATCCTACTAATATTATAAGTGTGAAAGTTTGTGTGTTTGGATGTTTGGATGTTTGTGAGTTTGGATGTTTGTTCCTCAATCACGCTAAAACGCCTGGATGGATTTGCTTGCAATTTTCCACAAACATAGTTTTCCCTTAGGATTGAGTCACAGGCTACTTTTGGTGCCACTAAACAACATGGCTTCCTAGCAGGAGACTCACAAAAGCAGGACTCCTAGCCCCAGCTATAGACTCACACACACTGCCTGGCATTTCCTGCCTCAACCTGCCTGCACACTCCTTACTGTCACCTCAGGAGTAGCCCTCACTCTACTCACTCACATTTACATATAGCTTTCCACTATACAACACATCACATTGTCTGTATCACGACATACACAATACAACACATCACATTGTCTGACACAATACAACACATCACATTGTCTGTATCACGACATACACAATACAACACATCACATTGTCTGTATCACGACATACACAATATAACACATCACATCACATTTGCTAGCCCACCAAACTTTGTAAAGCACTTTTACAGTTTCACACGTCTGTGTCCGCCCAATTCTCAAATCACCGCAGACGAAGTCGCGGGTAAAAGCTAGTATTGTATATGTACATAGATACTGGTTATGTATCAGCTGTTATATTGTATACATATATAGGTACTGGTTATGTAGCAGCTGTTATATTGTATACATATATAGATACTGGTTATGTAATAGCTGTTATATTGTATACATATATAGATACTGGTTATGTATCAGCTGTTATATTGTATACATATATAGATACTGGTTATGTATCAGCTGTTATATTGTATACATATATAGCTACTGGTTATGTATCAGCTGTTACATTGTATACATATATAGATACTGGTTATGTAGCAGCTGTTATATTGTATACATATATAGATGCTGGTTATGTAATAGCTGTTATATTGTATACATATATAGATACTGGTTATGTATCGGGTGTTATATTGTATACATATATAGGTACTGGTTATGTAGCAGCTGTTATATTGTATACGTATATAGATACTGGTTATGTATCAGCTGTTATATTGTATACATATATAGGTACTGGTTATGTATCAGCTGTTATATTGTATACATATATAGATGCTGGTTATGTAATAGCTGTTATATTGTATACATATATAGGTACTGGTTATGTAGCCGCTGTTATATTGTATACATATATAGATACTGGTTATGTAGCAGCTGTTATATTGTATACATATATAGATACTGGTTATGTATCAGCTGTTATATTGTATACATATATAGATACTGGTTATGTAGCAGCTGTTATATTGTATACATATATAGATGCTGGTTATGTAATAGCTGTTATATTGTATACATATATAGATACTGGTTATGTATCAGCTGTTATATTGTATACATATATAGGTACTGGTTATGTAGCAGCTGTTATATTGTATACATATATAGATACTGGTTATGTATCAGCTGTTATATTGTATACATATATAGATACTGGTTATGTAATAGCTGTTATATTGTATACATATATAGATACTGGTTATGTATCAGCTGTTATATTGTATACATATATAGGTACTGGTTATGTAGCAGCTGTTATATTGTATACATATATAGATACTGGTTATGTAGCAGCTGTTATATTGTATACATATATAGATACTGGTTATGTATCAGCTGTTATATTGTATACATATATAGGTACTGGTTATGTAGCAGCTGTTATATTGTATACATATATAGGTACTGGTTATGTAGCAGCTGTTATATTGTGTGTATATATATATATATATATATATATATATATATATATATGTACTGGTTATGTAATAGCTGTTATATTGTATACATATATAGATACTGGTTATGTAGCCGCTGTTATATTGTATACATATATAGGTACTGGTTATGTATCAGCTGTTATATTGTATACATATATAGATACTGGTTATGTAGCAGCTGTTATATTGTATATATATATATATATATATATATATATATATATATATATATATATATGTACTGGTTATGTAATAGCTGTTATATTGTATACATATATAGATACTGGTTATGTAGCCGCTGTTATATTGTATACATATATAGGTACTGGTTATGTAGCAGCTGTTATATTGTATACATATATAGATACTGGTTATGTATCGTCTGTTATATTGTATACATATATAGATACTGGTTATGTATCAGCTGTTATATTGTATACATATATAGATACTGGTTATGTATCAGCTGTTATATTGTATACATATATAGGTACTGGTTATGTAGCAGCTGTTATATTGTATACATATATAGATACTGGTTATGTATCAGCTGTTATATTGTATACATATATAGGTACTGGTTATGTAGCAGCTGTTATATTGTATACATATATAGATACTGGTTATGTAATAGCTGTTATATTGTATACATATATAGATACTGGTTATGTATCAGCTGTTATATTGTATACATATATAGATACTGGTTATGTATCAGCTGTTATATTGTATACATATATAGGTACTGGTTATGTAGCAGCTGTTATATTGTATACATATATAGGTACTGGTTATGTAGCAGCTGTTATATTGTATACATATATAGGTACTGGTTATGTAGCAGCTGTTATATTGTATACATATATAGATACTGGTTATGTAGCAGCTGTTATATTGTATACATATATAGATGCTGGTTATGTATCAGCTGTTATATTGTATACATATATAGGTACTGGTTATGTAGCCGCTGTTATATTGTATACATATATAGATACTGGTTATGTAGCAGCTGTTATATTGTATACATATATAGATACTGGTTATGTAGCAGCTGTTATATTGTATACATATATAGGTACTGGTTATGTAGCAGCTGTTATATTGTATACATATATAGATACTGGTTATGTATCAGCTGTTATATT
The DNA here is from genome assembly GCF_031893055.1 of Leptodactylus fuscus. NCBI lineage: Eukaryota > Metazoa > Chordata > Amphibia > Anura > Leptodactylidae > Leptodactylus > Leptodactylus fuscus. The sequence continues at coordinate 305,502 of NW_027439814.1, forward strand.
GTATACATATATAGGTACTGGTTATGTAGCAGCTGTTATATTGTATACATATATAGGTACTGGTTATGTATCAGCTGTTATATTGTATACATATATAGGTACTGGTTATGTAGCAGCTGTTATATTGTATACATATATAGGTACTGGTTATGTAGCAGCTGTTATATTGTATACATATATAGGTACTGGTTATGTAGCAGCTGTTATATTGTATACATATATAGATACTGGTTATGTAGCAGCTGTTATATTGTATACATATATAGATGCTGGTTATGTATCAGCTGTTATATTGTATACATATATAGGTACTGGTTATGTAGCCGCTGTTATATTGTATACATATATAGATACTGGTTATGTAGCAGCTGTTATATTGTATACATATATAGATACTGGTTATGTATCAGCTGTTATATTGTATACATATATAGGTACTGGTTATGTAGCAGCTGTTATATTGTATACATATATAGATACTGGTTATGTATCAGCTGTTATATTGTATACATATATAGGTACTGGTTATGTAGCCGCTGTTATATTGTATACATATATAGATACTGGTTATGTATCAGCTGTTATATTGTATACATATATAGATACTGGTTATGTATCAGCTGTTATATTGTATACATATATAGATACTGGTTATGTATCAGCTGTTATATTGTATACATATATAGGTACTGGTTATGTAGCAGCTGTTATATTGTATACATATATAGATACTGGTTATGTATCAGCTGTTATATTGTATACATATATAGATACTGGTTATGTAATAGCTGTTATATTGTATACATATATAGATACTGGTTATGTATCAGCTGTTATATTGTATACATATATAGGTACTGGTTATGTAGCAGCTGTTATATTGTATACATATATAGATACTGGTTATGTAGCAGCTGTTATATTGTATACATATATAGATACTGGTTATGTATCAGCTGTTATATTGTATACATATATAGGTACTGGTTATGTAGCAGCTGTTATATTGTATACATATATAGATACTGGTTATGTAGCAGCTGTTACATTGTATACATATATAGATACTGGTTATGTAGCAGCTGTTATATTGTATATATATATATATATATATATATATATATATATATATATATATGTACTGGTTATGTAATAGCTGTTATATTGTATACATATATAGGTACTGGTTATGTATCAGCTGTTATATTGTATACATATATAGGTACTGGTTATGTAGCAGCTGTTATATTGTGTGTATATATATATATATATATATATATATATATATATATATATATATGTACTGGTTATGTAATAGCTGTTATATTGTATACATATATAGATACTGGTTATGTAGCCGCTGTTATATTGTATACATATATAGGTACTGGTTATGTAGCCGCTGTTATATTGTATACATATATAGATACTGGTTATGTAGCCGCTGTTATATTGTATACATATATAGGTACTGGTTATGTAGCCGCTGTTATATTGTATACATATATAGATACTGGTTATGTAGCAGCTGTTATATTGTATACATATATAGATACTGGTTATGTAGCAGCTGTTATATTGTATACATATATAGATACTGGTTATGTATCAGCTGTTATATTGTATACATATATAGATACTGGTTATGTAGCAGCTGTTATATTGTATACATATATAGATACTGGTTATGTATCGTCTTTTATATTGTATACATATATAGGTACTGGTTATGTAATAGCTGTTATATTGTATACATATATAGGTACTGGTTATGTAGCAGCTGTTATATTGTATACATATATAGATACTGGTTATGTATCAGCTGTTATATTGTATACATATATAGATACTGGTTATGTAATAGCTGTTATATTGTATACATATATAGGTACTGGTTATGTAGCAGCTGTTATATTGTATACATATATAGATACTGGTTATGTATCAGCTGTTATATTGTATACGTATATAGATACTGGTTATGTAATAGCTGTTATATTGTATACATATATAGATGCTGGTTATGTAGCAGCTGTTATATTGTATACATATATAGATACTGGTTATGTAGCAGCTGTTATATTGTATACATATATAGATACTGGTTATGTAGCCGCTGTTATATTGTATACATATATAGATACTGGTTATGTATCAGCTGTTATATTGTATACATATATAGATACTGGTTATGTATCAGCTGTTATATTGTATACATATATAGATACTGGTTATGTAGCAGCTGTTATATTGTATACATATATAGATACTGGTTATGTAGCAGCTGTTATATTGTATACATATATAGGTACTGGTTATGTAGCCGCTGTTATATTGTATACATATATAGATACTGGTTATGTAGCAGCTGTTATATTGTATACATATATAGGTACTGGTTATGTAGCAGCTGTTATATTGTATACATATATATGTACTGGTTATGTAGCAGCTGTTATATTGTATACATATATAGCTACTGGTTATGTAGCAGCTGTTATATTGTATACATATATAGATACTGGTTATGTATCAGCTGTTATATAATATACATATATAGCTACTGGTTATGTAGCAGCTGTTATATTGTATACATATATAGATACTGGTTATGTATCAGCTGTTATATAATATACATATATGTACTTGTTATGTATCAAAGTCAAAAAAGCTTTATTGGCACGTCCGAATATACATTTGGCATTGCCAAAGCAGAGAGAGTGGTTGGTGGTAGGGGGCGAAGGGCGGAAGTGGAGAGGGTGAATGGGTGATAGGGTGGGTGGTTTGGAGGTACAGTAGTCCTTGGGGTCTCGTCGTTCTTGTTTGGGACATGTGGGTATGGGCGGGCATAGGGTGGGTGATTAGGTGGGGTGGTAATGGGGTGTAACAGTCCGTGGAGTCTCATCTTCCTCTTATTTGGTGACAGCTGGACACGTATTGGGCAGCGATCTCCACAGTGGCCTCTTCTTCTCCCAGTAGGATGTAGAGTTTCCTCTTCTCGTCTGCAGATATGAAGTCTGGGATGTGGGCAGAGATTCTTTGGTAGTAGACGGCCCTCACAGCTGAGTATTTGGTGCAGTGTAGCAGGAGGTGGGCCTTGTCTTCTAGGACCCCCTGGTCACAGTGCTGGCACAGTCTGTTCTCCTGTGGCTTGTATGACTGCTTGTGCTGTCCTGTTTCTATCTCCAGATTGTGGGCGCTCAGTCTGTACCGGCTCAGGGTCTGTCTGTGCTTGGGGTGGCGTATTCTCTCCAGGTAGGTGGCCATGGTGTAGTCCCTTTGTAGGGATTGGTACACGGTGAGTTTCTTGGAGTTATTTATTTAGTTTCTCCATTCTTCGATGTACTGCTCTCTGCTTTTCTCTATGGATCTCTTTCTCTATGGAAGGTCTCTGTTGGGCTGGAGTCCCATTTTGGCTGGTCTGGGTAGGTGGCTGGGCCCCAGACTTTGCTGCCGTAGAGAAGGATCAGAACAATGACTCTGTGAAATTTCTTCAGCCAGACCCTCACCGGTGGTTTGAGGTGGTACAGTTGTCTTCTGATGGCGTAGAAGGTTCTGCAGGCTTTTGCTTTCAGGGTTTCTATTGCTGCTTTGAAGCTTCCTGATTGGCTGAGCTCCAGCCCCAGGTAGGTGTAGCTGTTGGTTTTCTCCATTGTGAAGTGTGGGATGGGGGCTTTGTTGTGGCCCTTCTTCTGGAATACCATGACTTTGGTAGTTGATGCATAAATTTATAGGTGCTTGTTATGTATCGGTTGCTATATTGTATACATACATAAGTACTGGTTATGTAGCAGTTGTTATATTCCATTCACTTTAATTAATATAGGAGGCACAGGCCAACACAGCAGTCTTTGGTTGGGCGATGGGAGGTCTGGCCAGTCGCCATCTAGTAAAAACCAAAAATAATGTGAATATATGCATTAAAAATCAAACTTTGAGGTGCTTGCCCTCTAATTAATAAAATGTGTCCTGGCTAAACTTTAGCCTAAAAATAGCTTGATCATATAGATATCTCACCATGGGGTATTGGGGATGCTATACAACAGCCTTTAAACAGGTCTGTGATTGAATGTGAACCTGCACTAACACTCACTAGGATGCCCTCAGGCTTTTCATATGCACGTATTACCCTCCTGGACGCCAGTGTATTGTTCCTGCAGTTCTGTAGCCGCATACGCAAACACTATATCTAGCTCCCACACATCCAACCTCATAGATAGTCGCCATTTAGTCCTAGCCTTAGTCTTGAACTATATATAATCCAGTAAATATTCTCCATGGAAGATTTTCTTTTTTTTCACATATGTGAATATACCCTTAGGCTGAGTTCAAACGTTGCAGCCACAATTCGGTCACATCTGTGCTAATATGCTGAACGGCACCATGTCCAAAGTCATTGCAACTATAAGCAGTTTTTCTGTTACTGACTATTGACGCCCCTTCACTACTTACCAAGTGCGGCGCTGTACATTGTATAGACAAAAAAATCCCATCTGCAGGTCATATCAGCCTATTAAAGTAGGGACTAGAAAGCAGGCCAGGAAATATACAGAGAAAGTTAGCGTAGCATGGTGGGCCCATACAAGAAAACAAAGCACATCATGAATACATACATTACGGCCTAGGCTCGGGCAACCTGGAGCATTGGCTACTTATAGGAGGCAACAAAAAGCAGGATCGGGGACCGTCTGGCTGCATCAGAGCTGGGGATTGAAGGATGAGGAAGAGGCCCTATGCAACCCCTTCTTGCCATAGGCATTTTTCTTTTTTAGACTCCCTACCTTTTAAACTATAACTTTTTTTTTATTTTTATTTGTATTGGTATAATTTATTATTCCGTACGAAGTGCTGGTAAGCTGGAAAAAAAATCAGAATGGGTGCGACTTTCTTACAGGCTTTGTTTTTACAATGTTCCCTGTGCAGCCAAAGTCACCTGTATGCTATGTGTATTCTATAGGTCGGTATGATTTTGGGGATACCAACTTTAAATGTTTTTGGTTTTTTTTTTACATTTTAAAAATATCCAAAACATATTCTATTCTATATTCATATTCTATCTTTTTTTCATTCCATATATTTCCTGGGTTGCGTAAGGCTTCTTTTTTGTGAGGCTAGATGTACTTTTTAGTTAAACCATTTTTAGTTATACCTGTTGATACTGTTTGTGGACATTCGCACCTGGTTTTATCTGGGTAAAACAGCAGAAACCTGGAGGCTAGGGCAGTCGCCATATGTAAATATCTTATATGTGCTGTACTATTATGGCGGATGTCAGGAAAATGTTAGAACAGGCTTGGGACAGAACTAGGATGACCTCCAACCAGACACTCAACTCTCAGGGTTAGTGTCTTTCTTCAGTGCAAGTAGGCGAATATATAAGTGTATACGGTGTATTCCTTTATAACATTATTGAGATAGTATAATACATATAGGATGTTCTTCCATGTTACTTGACTCATTCTTCCTTTTCCTTCTGGTTCCAAAAACAAGAAAATACATCCTATCCTGAAGGATGGACAAAGACAGAAAACAGATGGCGGAGAGAATATTAAACCTCACCCTGGAGATCATCTACCTGCTAACTGGAGAGGTGAGGGATCCTGGGACATGTCAAGTCTGGTGTCTCTTCATAAAGCAAGGACATGAATGGGGAGGTGAAGGGAATGAATAATGTGACATCAATGTCTCTCTCCATGTCCAGGACTACATAATAGTGAAGAAGATATCTAAGGATGATGAAGGATGGAGCAGGAAGAAGGATCCTATCACGGTGTCTCCACCTCACACACTGAAACATGAGAGAAACCACTATCAGGAGATCCTGGACCTGACCAACAAGATGGCTGAGCTGCTGACTGGAGAGGTGAGCGCTGCTGGGAAGGCTGGGAGGGAGGTTTCTGGATGATGATTGAGCTGCTGACAGGAGAGGTGAGCGCTGCTGGGAAGGCTGGGAGGGAGGTTTCTGGATGATGATTGAGCTGCTGACAAGGTGAGCGCTGCTAGGAAGGCTGGGAGGGAGGTTTCTGGATGATTGAGCTGCTGACTGGAGAGGTGAGCGCTGCTGGGAATGACAGGACTTTATATAGCCGTACAGTTATATTTCTGTGGTGATCCTTTCCCCGTGGTGGACTGTCAAAAGTATTTATTGAAATATGGCAGGGGCAGAAAATACAAAAAACATAAAGACAATCATTAAAATAGTACAAAAATGTGAGAATATATAAGCACAAGACTGAGAAACTGCTCTACAGTTATAGTCAGTATGAACATGAATAAAGGAAGGGATGTAAAAAGGCACCAAACTAAAACCAACATAAGAGGCTATGGCGGGTGGGTGGCGGGTAGTGCTGGAAATGCAGAGGGACAAAATATAGGTGAGAAAGAGAGCACATCTGAGTAAAGGAGAATAGGAATCACACTCAGTCCTAACATCCAACAGCCGAAGACAGTATGGCACAGCTGGGATATGGGACCTATTACTCCAAGCCACCTTATAAAAGATCGGATAGGTATCAGAGATAGGGGCATTAACTTTTTCTTGGAACATGACATTATCAATTCTCTGAACTACATCGGTCAACGAGAAAAGATTTCCTTGAGTTGAAGGCAATGGGGATCCAGGCAGCCATCAGAATGCATTGAAATAATTAGAATTGAGCATATTTGAGGCTAGGGAGCTTAAAACTAAGAATAAAAATGGGGGACAACAATGGGGATGACTGTCGGAACAGCCGTTGTGACATTCTATGAATGGCCACCCAAAAACGATGGGCATGTGGGCAGGACCATCAAATATGGAAGGTAGTGCCTAAGGCACCTGTAAAGCAGAAGGGTGAGACTGTAGGATAAAAGCTGTGTAATCGTCTAGATAAGTCCTATGATCTTCAAGGATCCCATGATGGTGGCCTGCTAACTGCTTTTGCTACTAGGTGTACAACAATCAATCCATTAGGCTGAGGTCAGGGTAGAAACAAGGTTTCACTTCCAGGACACCATAGAGTCAAGCTTAGTATCAGGAGGTGGAGCGTTCAACAGGTTGTATATGAAAGAGAGCCCTGCTCTAAACATGGCCTCTTGAAGCTAGTAGTGGAAATCTCTGGATTGAGTGGGGTAAGAGAAGAAAGAAAATGTGCAGTCCTAAATGCCTGTGAGGTTGGTGTAGCAAAATATTCTTTGGTGAAGATCTGCAGGTTACAAAGGAGGTCATTGTGGTGGCAAAATCGAGCATGCCTCCACCAAACAACTCAGGGAACAAGCCAGGAGGGAAGAAGGGGTTATATATGGAGATGTATCATGTGCCTGCAAATACACAGCCCCTTATAAGGCCGAATGAAATTAAAAATGTATTTCTGAAGGGAGGCTAAAGCAGAGGAGATTACCGGGATTGGGAAGATGCAAAAGTAATAGAGAATCTGGGGTGAGGTACAGAATAAACTCTACCTATAGAGTGGGCAATGCCAAGCAACAAGATCCTATAAAAGTTTTGGGATCAGCATGGCATAGTTCCATTTTAAATGGGCATCTAAAGAATTGCAGAGCTTAAAGCCTCGACTATCCCTAGTATGGAAGCCAAAATTCTGAGCAATCAATTTAGTGGTGGCCGGGGGGACGTTACAGCGTAGAATTTCCAATTTAGATGTAGTAAGCTTAAGGCCGGACAGTTGGGGGAGAGAGTGTTAATCAGATTCAGTAGTGAAACGAAAGGGTTTGTGATCTCCAATCTGCACACCCCTAATATCGGGGGGAGAGCGGATAGCAATCGCCAGGGGCTCTATTGCAAGAGTGAAGGGCTACAGGTAGCAAGGTTGGAGAAAAATTACTTTATACCCAAGTGTAAAAGCGAGAGGGTCTATAGTTAGCAGGCGTGGAAGCGTCTCTCACCAGCTTGGGAATAACTGCGAAGGTTGCGCTGAGCTTATCTTGGAGAAATTTTCCACCCTGTAGAATATAATTAAACATCTGAAGAAGGTGAGAGGATGCTTTTAGATTTCTTATAATATGGAGGGCCCTTGAGGACAGCTGCCTGGTAAGAGGAAACAGAAGGGAGATGGAGAGAGTGGAGAAAGGAGGCAGCTCTCAGGAGTTGGGCCATAGTGGGGGGCAGAATAAAGTTTCTGGTAACACTGGTGGAATTCAGGGTAAATTGAGCTAGGGTTAGAGGTCATAACACCACCAGGTTCCTGTATTTGATAGATGGCATTTAGTCACTAGCGTGCCCTCAGTTTAGAAGCCAATACCTTATCGGGTTTTTTAGCGTACCGGAAAAATCGTGCCTGAGTCCAACACATGACCTTTTCAGTCCATTGCGTCAGGACAGAGTCAAGCTGTAGTTTAACATCTGTGATGCATCATTTTAACTCCTTCCCGACATGCGGAGTACTAGTACGGCAGATGCCGGGTGTTTAACTATGGCAGCTGCCCGGGAGTTGGGCGGCCGCCATAGCCGCCTGGTGTCTGCTATCATACAGCAGACACCATGCGCCAGTGCCCACACCGATCGTGGGCATTGATCCTTCTGGCGCCTCGGTCAAAGCTAATTATCCCAGCAGCGCAATACCGTAAGAAAGTCGCACAAATGCACTTTTTCTTCAAATCCCACCTATTCTGAATTTTTTTTCTAGCTTCCCAGTACATTGGCTGTGTCATGAAGAAAAATTTGTCCTGTAAACATTAAGACTTCATATGGCTCTGAGAGCGGAGAAATGAAAAAGTTATGGGGTTTGGAGGGGGGGGGGGGGTTGCCAAAAAACGAAAATCAAAAAATGCCGTCGGCAGGTAGGGTTAAGCGAGAGACTTCCACTATAAGGGAACCTTGGACTGTGGCTTTATGGGCCACCCAGTTAATAGCCAGGTCAGTATCCAATGCTAAGAGTGTCCGCAGTCCGCCAATGGATATCGACTCATTCAAGCACCAGCTAGAATGTTGAGCAGAGGGGGAATGGAAAGTGATGGCAATCATGACTAGTTCGTGGTCCGACCAGGCACAAGGGATATGGCAGGCATAGATGAGATCGGGGAGTACTGAGGTAGAGAGGAGGATCTCATCAGTCTTAGTATAGTGGTGATGTGCAGGAGAGAAGTGGGTATGGCCCCTCCGATTCCGATTAAAATTACACCAGGCATCCACAACATTAGAGCCTGTCTCTCTTGGCCTTGGAGGAATGCTCATCTCAGAGGGGGAGGAAGAATCCAAGACAGCATTGACCATAAAATTAAAGTCTCTACACCAAATCAATCTAGAAAAATCTAGCAAATTTGTCCTAGCAAAGTACACAACTCGTGGAAGAAGGCTACAGGGAATTCAGTAGGGGCATAAGAACTGACAAAGCTTAAGTGATGGCCAGAAAAAGGACATTGGAGGACGATGTAGAAACCTTGGGGGTCTATTAAAGTACTATCAACCTGTAGGAGAACAGTGGTCCTAGGAAAGACTGCCACTCCTCTAGGGGAGTGGGCGCTAATCATTACATGTTAAAAGAGAGCTGCACAAGTTGGGCAAGCAAAGGTGGGGTCAGACAGGGTCTCGGAGTAATCCCAGACATAATCAAAGGGAGGGAAGTGCTGTAAGGAAAAATGGCATTAATAGGGAATAACCGTAATAATAAACCCAAAGCCAGGGCGAGCATTCAGGGGTTAACTGGAATGCAACAAACCCTGTAGTGCCTAAGGTGCAGGGGGACATGAGAACCGCTGTCATAGCTAACCCCCAAAAGACATTGGGGAAATAAGTAAGTGCAAGAGACTTGGGTAAGGAAGAACAAGTAAATCCAGGGGCCACCCTAAAAAATGGTACAAAAGGCAATAATAATACCACCAGAGTACTAAGTAAGGGGTTCGCTGCGACAGGTCCAGGGTTGGCAGAGAAACAATTGGCAGGTAGAGCCAAAGACCTAAACCCTGGGTTAGCAAATACGACAAACAATCACGTCCAGGGTAGGAAGATGGCAATGAAGAGAATGAACCAAGTCAAATACTCATTGTGAACACTCTGGGACCAGCCCCGGATGGAGTAGATGTTTACGCGTCAACGTCCAGAAGTGGGGGGTCTCTAAGGTAGTGGATCCAGTTCCTTCACCTGTAGCCCTTCACGTTGACGAACCTGGAGACCTTCCTTCAGGGAGAAGATGGGGGTAGTCTTTATCATTGAGAATACAGGTCAAATGAGAGCGGATGCCCCAATGGTAACGTATCTAAGCTTTTTGAGGGTCACAGGGCATAGAGACCTGTATCTGTCCAGAGTAGCCTGGAGCCAAGTCAGCAAAGAATTGGACCAATTGGGCTATTCAAGGTAGAGGTTGCAGATTCCAGGCTCTGGAGAGAGTTTGGTCATAGTATTCAGAATAATGAAGCTTAAGTCACGTTTGGGTTCATGGGGCACTCCAGCACACAATGAATGCGATCCATATGGAGTAGAGTGGGGTCGACTTGCAGGTGTAAAATGAATTCAGTCAGTGCATTAGTGAGTTCAGTGGAAAAAAACTGTTGAATTTTAGTTAAGAGGGCTGAAGAGTCAAAGTCGGCCATGTGTTCTTGGTCAGAGGTCGCAAGCGAGGTAGTGCTGCTATGGAGTGAGCCACCTTTGGCTGGGCCAGAGAGACAGGGGACCCGACCCCCAAATAGCATATAGCTATAAGTGAAGGCAGGTGTTCTCTGGATGTGCGTCCGGTCAGCTCTAGCATAAGGTCTCGTCCCCCCATGGTGGTCTTTTAGATGGCAGATGCTAATAACATTTTCATAACACTTTTTGGATTTTTAATACCGTAACTTATTTTCTATTTTGGTAGTTTTATTTAATTTTTACCCTTCCTGTTGAGATTATTGTAACCCTGGAACGCCTGGGGTGAATCCTCAGCCTTTGTATACCTACCAGAGGATACCAGAGGATATACACTTACTATACTGGAACCCATCCATAGCAATAACAGACCTTTTTTCAAAAATTAAAAAAAAAAATTGAGTTTGTGTCATTGTGCTTTCAGGTTCCTATAAGGTGTCAGGATGTCTCTGTCTATCTCTCCATGGAGGAGTGGGAGTACCTAGAAGGACACAAGGATCAGTATGAGGACGTTATGGTGGACAATCTTAAGACTCTCACATCATTGGGTAAGATGAGGCCTTCCATGTCTTGAACGTCGAGATGTTGTCTGCAAAGCGCCGCTTTGGTTTTGTTAGATGGTGTACTTGTGTGCCTTGTACTCAATTGTACTTGCCAGTATTTGGGCGCGATTTCTCAGGGGGGACAGTAGGCTCAGTGCACAACAGACTTTTTCAGGCAAGGCATGGCCATACCCTTTCTGGATATTGCCATGCCCACTTGTGACTTGGACATGAAATAGGCTGGCCTTACCCTTTAGAGGACGTGGCCGGCAAATAAAGTGACCAAGTCACCTATAAAATGCATTACTTCCTCTCAGTGCTAGCAGGATGGCATCTCCAGATTGAAGATAATTCCAGGCCCAGCAAGTGGAGGGTCCAGTACAGCCCAGCTTACCCCACTGACTTGTGGGCGCACTGATAGCATTCACAAGACAGGCAGCACACCCATCACGTACGACATCGTGCATTTATTTTGCCGCTGAATTTGTTACATCGTGCGGTAAAAATCCATTCTACTTCTCTGTATGTTCCAGTCTTGTTGTTTTCTGCTGTAAAAAGAATCATTATGTGAACAGGGATCAGCAAGAAATGTCCATTGAAGATCTTTCCATTAATGATGTTTTATCAGCCAATGAATTGTAGACTGTATTTGGGAGGAATCACATGTTGTTCATTGAAACTTGCATGAATTGTAGTAAATCTGGTCAATCTCTGCTTCTGTGACTGTACAAATAACATTTTAGGCTAAAGGCGCTGCCGAGCGTCCGCACCCGCTGCTTTCAACGTTTGCATTGCACAGGCCGAAATTCAGGGTTCACCCCATAACACTAATTAGTATGTTGCAGGCCTACAAGCCAAAGTGCAGGTTTTATACGCAGCATGTGAATAGGATTCTACTATCCATTCACTGTGCCACTACCGTAAATAGCCGCAGGACAGGGCCACAAATCCCCCCCCCCCAGGAGGAGCCGGCCATTTGGGCTAGTAATGTGTCCGATTCTTAGCCTATTTTAGGCCTTTGTAACGTTTGGTTTCACATTCTACACATAATGGTTTACATCCCAATAGACATCATTGTATCATGATTTTTTTTTTGTCTTTTTATAGTGGGGCAAGTTGAAGATCTTATTGTCAAAATTTTTGGGGTGAAATAACTTTGTTTTGGGGGTATATCAGGGAAAAATGGTGATTTTGCCATAGTACCAAGTATTGAGAATTGTACCAGTTTGTAGGGTTGTAGGACGCCAAATATGTATAATAAATAATCAATTTTTTGGGTGGGAACTACTTTATTTTTTCACAATCCCATGCCCCGTGCATTATAAATAATATATACTGTGTTACTATGAATATATTCTTTATTTGTTTATTCTATTTTTAATCTAAATAAATATTTTTTAAATTTTTTTTTTTTTTTCCATTTTTAAACAAAATATTTTTAATAGGGAGTGATACTTTTTTTATTTTTATTTTTTTAAAGCTAAACTTTTGGACAACTTTTGATTTTTCTGGCAGTATTTGCGTCCTTAATAGATTTTTGTATTTTTTTTATATTCTTTCTGTGAAATCCGGCATTTCTATAGTCTTTCCCCTATTGAGATTTGTCCCCACTCCTCACTGTATATGGTTTATGGGCTCATGTGTAATGCAGGGAAGCAGAGGCTGGGGAGGGCGAGTTCACACAGTTATATTTCAGGCAGTATAAATCATAGAAACGTGATCCTGGTTTGGTATTAAAGGAGATTCTCAGCTTTCATGTGACACTGCCAATATCTCACTGCCGACTGTACCATGCGACACCAGAAAACGTCTGTTTTTTTTTTTTTTGGGGGGGGGGGTTATAATGGCCAAGATATACCGTATATACTCGAGTATAAGCCAAATTTTTTAGCCCAGTTTTTGTGCTGAAAAAGCCCCCCTCGGCTTATACTCGAGTCAGCAAAAAAAAAATATATATATTTTTTTTTTTTAGGAGGGGGAGGGGGGTCTATGACCAGCCACAATATTAATGTATAGAATCTCCCATAAAATAGTGCAAAAAAAAAAAATTGTAAATCCCTCCTTTCCCTGGAATACATACAAAAGTAGAAAATGACTGTGACACACATGCACATTAGGTATCCCTGTGCCTGACAGTGCCCGGTCTACTGAATATAGGGGATCTGCAGTGCTCCTGTTCCGCCAGGAAGGGGTTAATAGGAGCACTGCAGATCCCCTATAGTCAGCCAGGCTGAATTACAAGTGAGGAAGAAAAAACAGTCCTCAAGCTCAGGGAGGGGGCAGACAGACAACCAAACACCCCCTCCCCTTCCCCAGCACCCAGCAACTACTGCACCCAAAAACGCCGACCATTTTAATTTTTTTACATTTTCCAGTAGCTGCTGCATTCCCCCCACCCCCACCCCCCTCGGCTTACACTCGAGTCAATAATTTTTCTCAGTTTTTTGCGGTAAAATTAGGGGCCTCGGCTTATATTCGGGTCGGCTTATACTCGAGTATATATGGTAACTGTGTGAACCTCCTAGCATTATTTTCCCTGCATTAGACACAATGAGAAGCAGGGGCAGCTCTCCATAGATAACCAAGGGAAGAGAGGCGGATTTCATAGAAAGGAGCCAAAACTTAAAGGCGTTGGCCACTTTCAGACCAATATTGACAAACAAATGTACAATAAAAAGATATACAATTTTCCAATATACTTTCTGTATAAATTCCTCACGGTTTTCTAGATTTCTGCTTGCTGTCATTCATTCTGTTACTTCTAGAGGATAAAACTCTGACCATGGTCATGTGATGTACGGTCCATGGTCATGTGATGTACGGTCCATGGTCATGTGATTTACGGTCCATGGTCATGTGATTTACGGTCCATGGTCATGTGATGAGCACACAGGTGCACAGCTGATTACCAGGCAGATGTCTGATTACTGTGCTGTGACTGTAACAAGCGGCACCTGTGTCCTCATCACATAACCATGGACCGTAAATCACATGACCATGGACCGTACATCACATGACCATGGACCGTACATCACATGACCATGGACCGTACATCACATGACCATGGACCGTACATCACATGACCATGGACCGTAAATCACATGACCATGGTCAGCCTTTTATCCTCTAGAAGTAACAGAATGAATGACAGCAAGCAGAAATCTAGAAAACCGTGAGGAATTGATACAGAAAGTATATTGGAACATTGTATAGCTTTTTATTGTACATTTGTCAATATTGGTCCGAAAGTGGCCAACCCCTTTAATAAAGTATATTGCATTCTTTACACAAATCCTGCCAATGGGAGCTGAGCTGCAGTAACAACACCCGGTCAATATAATACAGTGTACACTATGACTAAGGGGCCCGCACACCTTGAAACACGTAAGCGGCCTTGCACTGTACCCCACGGTGTTTCATTACTGGAAAAAAAAAAGTGGAGCTTTCATCTATTTGTCACTATGCTGGAAACACATCAAGTTTTTGTATTTTTCAGCCCTGGAGTCCAAAGGATTGTCCGCACACTCTTTTGTTGCTACCGTCGGCAGCTTCACCTGACCAGTTTTCGTTTTTTAGTGTATGGAGCTATCCGCTTCTGGCTCCGTGCACTGTATACTGCGGGCATCGGATACAGCTCCGAACTGATCCAGGAGGGGCAATAATTGAATAGTAATGTGGGCCCTTGTGTTTGGTTATTATTTATGTGTCTTCCACAGATGTATTTAGTAGGGAAGAAACACCAGAGAGATGTCCTGTGTATTCTGGGAACTGTCCAGAGGAAAATCAGAATATGCCACAGGATCATGAGGTAGATGGTACAGCCAAATGCTGTGTATGATAATGTTCAGTCTCCGGTAATGAATGTTATGCTGTTATTTTTTCTTGAATTATTTACATATAACCATTACCAAGCAATAGACAATACATTTACATAACACTTTAATAGAATACAATGGCAGCATGCATGGCTACGTGGTAAGTGGCCGCATCACGGTCTCTGTGTGCCTTGACCATTGAACTTCTCCAGATGTCTTGTTAATTGTCTATTATTTGTTCCATACAAACTAGGCCGCAGATGTGCAGGATATTAAAGTTGAAGTCCTAACACAAGAAGAGTCGTATGTGAATGTAATGCAGCCGTGTAAAGAGGAGGAAAGTCCTACAGATATCACCGCCGGTGAGTAAATAGCTGGTTACTCCGCACCCTAGAGACTATAAAACTGCTCATGTGCATTAAAGGGGACCTTGTTGTATGTCGGCTTGTTGGATACCGCTAACAAGCCAACAGTGAGCTGAATTCAGCTTTCCCAGTATGCGCCCCTGGCCTAGAGATATCGGTGCCGTCCCCATTGTCAGAAGGGCAGGCCTTACAGTCTAGAGCAGCGGTTCTCAACCTGTGGGTCACGACCCCGGCGGAGGTCGAATGACCAAAACACAGGGGTCGCCACATACTTCCCAACCGTCCCGGTCGGTGGGAGGTATGTCCCGGTTTCAACTGATCGGCGCCCGGAGGACGCCGATGAGTTGAAAACACAGGCGATTAAAGCAGGAGCTAACAACTGTATGTGTAGCCGCAATGTGATGACGTCACATCGTGGCTAAAACTATATAAGTGAGCGGGGGAGCGTGGAGCATTGGAAGGTGAGTGTAAGTGTTTTTTTTTTTTGTTTTAAACATAAAGGTACAACTTAATGAAGGGGCAGATGAGGAGGAAGGGAGGGGGGGGGACGGCATGACACTGGGGGCAGAGATGGCGGGACATGAAACTGTGGGCAGATGAAGGGGGGCGGCATGACACTGGGGGCAGAGATGGAGGGACATAAAGCTCTGGGCAGAGATGGGGGAACATGAAACTGTGGGCAGATGAAGGGGGGTACGGCTTGACACTGGAGGCAGAGATGTGGGGGCATTAAACTGGGGAAGAGATGGGGGACATGAAACTGGGGGCAGAGATGGAAGGGACATGAAACTGGGGGCAGAGATGGAGGGGGGACATGAAACTGGGGGAAGATGAAGGGGTTTTATGAAACTGGGGGAGAGATGGCGGGGGGACATATAATGTACGGGTAACTGTAGGAGGATTATACTGTGTGGGAGCACATGAAAAATGAATGAGAATGGGCGGAGTCAACATAAAAGTGGGCGGAGCTAAATTCACATATTTTGTCCCTCTTGCTAATCTTCAAAAGTTGGGAGGTATGCCTAAATCCATCAGAAAATACATATTTCTGATGGCTTTAGCCACTGAGAAGCCGCGCTACTGTCTGCAGCAGCGCTATTCAGCTGGAACGCACGCCGTTATCGACGCGTGTTCCAAACTGAATGGGGTCACTGCAACATGAGGAACTGTATTGCGGGGTCACAGCATTAGAAAGGTTGAGAACCACTGGTCTAGAGTCACCTCTACCTGACAGTACAAGTCTATGGAAGAGTACTGTCGATGACGCTAGGCTGTAAGGCTCGCCTTTCAGACAGAGGGGAGTTATCGGTTCTGGTAATTTCCCGCATCGGGGCGCACAAATTTACAATCTCACCTATCACGGGTCCTTCATTCAAGGTTGCATCAAAGCATCACATTTTTTAAAATGCGTGTTGCTTGTTAAACATTGTCTCAACCGAGCTTTCAGCATCTGGCATGTCAGATGTCGTATCCTATGTTTGGGCAGTAGTTCAGTTGCTGATAGAAATCTGGCTGAGGCTTCTTCCTTTCACCCCATTGTAAAAGCATATGGGGGAGTTATGAGGGAAAGCCATGGCTAGAAGTTCTTGTACATTTTAAGGCCATGACATACCGTATATCTTTGGTACAATGGGGTTAATGTTGTTAGGTTAGAACTGCTTATTGTACCCCGTTCTACTGACTTAAAGGGGTATTCCCATTACGCTTGTTCACCAACCTGCAGGCTGTCTGCTCTCTTCACTTCCTGGTCTTCTCGGCACATTGGTGGGCGGGGTTTCACTTGCTCTGCTATCTGCTATGTTTGCAGTCAGTAATGAGGGATTGGTGAAAATGCATTACCACAGTATGAAGCTGATGTAGAGGCTAATGTAGCAGAGCTGGATTTGAGTCAGTTTGCAAAACTTACCGAGGTACCGGACTCCCTCTCTCAGCCCTTATCAGCCAAATTCATTTAAAACGACTGATAAGTGGAAGAGCAGGAGATAAGAGCTCAGAAATCCCGTAGCTCTCACCTCCCCCTCCCCTATCTGAGGAGCTCTGTTGCTTGTCTGTGGCAGAGACATACACAGCTCCGAGCTGCTCCCAGCCCCTCCCTCCCCCCCCCCCCCTCGAGAGCAGTTTTGTAGTTTTGATAAAGCAATGCATTTAGAAAAAGTCTTATATCCGCATAAACTAACAGTATAGATAGGATCCTTGTTATGGGACAACCCCTTTTAAGGGAAATTATTTGGGCGATTTAGGACACTAAACCACCAATAGGCTCTTATGAACCAGGGGTTTAGTGTTCCAAATAGCCCTGTTATGAAGCCATCCGTGCCCGCAATAAAAAATAAAAAAGCTTTATGATCAGCCTATCGTGTCCTCCCCGAACCGGAAGAGTTCTTCACTGACACCAGAGGAGTGCACTTGTGTATTGAAGCTGCGGTGCGCGCCCTCGGCATCACTGAAGAACTGCGCAGACTTCAGGAGCACCAGAGATGAGTCCGATGATTCTTATCAGACTCATTTCTAAGTGTAAAGGTTTTGGTTTTTTTGGTTTTTTTTTTTAATGGTGGATTTATAAACCCCCTGTGTATAAAGACCACTGTATGGTTTAGTGTCCCAAATCGACACAACCAGTTTCTTTTAATCTACATTCTGGATCACAGACTCCATTCTAGAACAAAACCTGTCTAAAATCACACACAGAAAAGTCCTGCATGCATCATAGAAAAAACAGACGATACTAAACACATCCCATAATGGTCAATTGGTATCTGTTGTTTGTCTATCCTCAGAAGGATCGGTTTTAATATTTCGTCTGTTCTTCAGTGCCTACAAAGGAACATAACAACAGACCGAAGCTAACACAAATGTGAACTGCTTTCCTTACTGTGTTTTAAAGGTTTTACAATTTTAAGATTATTTTGTTTTCTTTTCAGCGGGCGTCTGCACCGAAAACTTTGCAGGAAATTCCCTTTCATCTCTGGATTATGATGTCAAATATAACAAAATCATCGAGGACAGCCATGGAGAACATTTCAGAACACTGACCACAAATGTCCCCTGTGTCGTCTATAGCGAAGATCTATCTACTTCGCCTATGGAACCTTCACCTGGACAGTTTCAGATTGTTACCCAAAGTACAGAAGAGTTGGGAGATAAACTATTCCCCTGCTCTGAATGTGGAAAACATTTTAAAAAGAAATCTATTCTATCTATGCATGAAAAAATTCACAGAGGTGAGCGGCCATTTTTATGTTCAGAATGTGGGAAAAGTTTTCGCCAGAAGTCCGATCTTTTTAAACATCAAAGAAGACACCGAGGAGAAGAACCGTACTCATGCCCAGAATGTGGGAAAGGTTTTCAACAAAAATCAGAT
Source organism: Leptodactylus fuscus (assembly GCF_031893055.1). Taxonomy (NCBI): domain Eukaryota; kingdom Metazoa; phylum Chordata; class Amphibia; order Anura; family Leptodactylidae; genus Leptodactylus; species Leptodactylus fuscus. Next base: position 324,140 of record NW_027439814.1, read on the forward strand.
CTCACTGTACATCAGAGATCTCACACAGGGGAGAAGCCATATGCATGTTCTGAATGCGGCAAATGTTTTATGAAGAAATCCGTCCTTGTTATGCATCACAGAATTCACACAGGTGAGAAGCCATTCTCATGTCCAGAATGTGGAAAATCTTTTCGGCAGAAGTCCGATCTCATTGTTCATCAAAGAAGGCACAAAAAGGAAGAGCCATTTTCATGTCCAAAATGTGAGAGACATTTTCTACAGAAATCTGATCTCATTGCACATCAGAGAACTCACACAGAGGAGAGGCCACACTCATGTTCTGAATGTGGGAAGTGTTTTACAAGGAAGTCGCTTCTTATTGAACATCAGAGAATTCACACAGGAGAGAAGCCATATGCATGTACGGAATGTGGAAAGTGTTTTAGCCAGAAGGCCGATCTTGTTAAACATAGGGTAATCCATACAGGGGAGAAGCCATTTTCCTGTTCGGAATGTGGGAAATGTTTCAGTAGGAAATCCTATCTGATGGAACATTGTATAACTCACACAGGGGTGAAGCCGTTTTCATGTACTGAATGTGGGAAATGCTTTACAAGGAAATCAAGTGTTATTGTACATCAGATGACTCACACAGGAGAGAAGCCATTCCCATGTCCAGAATGTGGGAAACGTTTCAGTCACAAGTCTGATCTTGTGAAACATTATAGAAGTCACACCGGGGAGAAGCCATTTGCATGTCCAGAATGTGGGAGAAGCTTTAGCTACAAGTCTGATCTTGTCAAACACCACAGAAGTCACACAGAGGAGAAGCCATTTTCATGTCCAGACTGTGGAAACTGCTATAGCCAGAAGTCCGATCTTGTTAAACATCAGAGAAATCACACAGAGGAGAAGCCATACTCCTGCTCTGAATGCGGGAAATGTTTTAGACAAAAATCAACCCTTGTTACACATCAGAGAATTCACACGGGAGAGAAGCCATTTCCATGTTCAGATTGTGGGAAATGTTTTAGACATAAATCAGATGTTGTTAAGCATCAGTTAATCCATACAGGAGAGCGGCCATTTTCATGCTCCGAATGTGGGAAATGTTACAAACAAAGGTCCGCTTTAGCTCAGCATAAGAAGCGAAGCCATTTTCAGATTCAGAATGAAGCAAATGCTTCACCTCAGGTATTGTGAGCCGTGAGAAATGCGTTAAAAACACTGATATCAGAATTTTTTTTTTTTTTTTTCACATTTTATTTTTCAAACGTGCTCACAAACTACTTGTACTATTATGGCTGTATTATATCTCGCAATAAGGCGATATCTACATAACTGTGGTAATAAAAACTATTCCGATGGATATTTTCCTGGATGTCTCATGGGCTCGAGTCTATGGGGGATCCATGAAAAATGCCAGAAATGAGACGCGCAGTTTTTTTTTATGGTCTGTGAATAATTTTATTTGAAATTACTGGGGCACATTTACAATTAGTGCTTGTTTTATACAGTGCAAATTTAGACTAGACGGTAGGGTTGAGCGATTGTGTTCGGAAAAGATCGGATTCCGATCGGCGATCGAGAAAAGTTCACGATCGCCATCGGAATTCCGAACACGATCTTTTTATGTGGGATCGAGATCGGTGATTTTTCCCACAATGCATTGCTTAGCCTTCACACTGCGTATACGCTGTATATTCAGTGTGAAGGCTCCGCTGCAGTTCCATAGGAATGAATGGAAGCAGCCGACACACAGCCTTAACCCCCTGCGCGCCGGCTGCCTCCATTCATTCGAATGGAAGGCTAAACTAAATCTCTAGCAGCTACTTACCTCTAGAGATGGCTGCTCCAGTGCCCTCCTTCTTCTTGCCTCGCTGCCCCGCCTCCCAGGTTAGTGTTTAAATCGCTAGGTAGGCGGGGCTTGTGGCTTAGAGTGTGGGCGGGTAGAGGGCGGGGAGGCGTGACGTCTCCCCTCCCAGTACCCACCCACACTCTCCTAACCTGGCAAGGAGGGGGCAGCGAAGGAAGAAAAGCAGCGGGGAGCAGCAGTGAGGCGAAGAATGAAGGCACGGGGCACAGGAGCAGCCATCTCTGGAGCTAAGTGGACACCAGGGGGTAGGATTGCTTTTAAAATCCGATCTCCGATTAATAAAAAAAATCCCATTGACTTGCATTGGGATCGGAATTGGGATCGAGATCGGGTTCGAATGAAAAATGATCGGAAATCGGATTTTAAAATCGATCCTGAAAAGTCAAGATCGGCTCAACTCTACTAGACGGTCCTCAGCTGCTCCAGGTTTATCAAGGTATCTGATGCTGTTTGATAAATCTGGCGTATTGTTAGACTGTCTAGTCTTAGATTACACCTCTTACTGGTTGGCTTAGGCTGGTCTTACACGACCGTAGTTTTAGACCGTAAATGGTCCGCAATTGCGGGTTTTAAATTGCGGACCAAGTGTTTTCTATGCGGCCTCTTACACCACCATAGATTTTGTCCGTGGTGTGGCGTACCGTAACCATGGTCCAGACAGTATACCGCATGTCCGTAATGGCCGTGTTTTTACGGCACGGACTGTCCCATACAAGTCTATGGGCACGTACAGTTTTGCGGATATACACTGAACATACTTCAGTGTATATCCACATTTGCGGATGTCAACATTGCAATTGGGGGTGTGTGTTGTTTTTTTGCGGATCCGCAAAAAAACGGTTGCACATGGAGCCTTGCGGAAGCCCTTTGTGGTTGGACACGGACGTCTGCGGAATGAGTTTTTTGAGTGAAATTTGTGTTGCGGACCCGCAAATTGCGGACCACAAAAACCACTACGGTCGTGTAAGACCAGCCTTAAAAGTTTTGGTGTGTTTTTGGTGCACACTGTCACAAATTAGACCACATCCCTTTTCCAATAGACTTCGACCCTTATTCTTTCGAGTCATAAAAGTATCTCAAACACTTGACAAAAGCGTCAATAAGAATGTTGGACAGGTCTTTGGTGCAAATTACGTCAGAATTTTGGCAGTTTGTTAGAACAATCTCTCCTACTATAAACAGGAAGAACATAATGTGAAGTTGTCTAATGCTGTCCTCCACCCTGCACAGCTCCAGACACCTTACCAAAGTCCTGGTAATGCACCATCTCCACACAGGACCACCTCAGACAATCGCTTCAGACATACCCTCTAAACCCTATGTCTACATGAGCTCCGAAGAGGGAAGTACTTCAATGATTTTATAGGGTTATTACAGTTATTTTATATTACTGCCGTATGCATAGGATATGTCATCAATGAAAGTCAGCACCCAGGACCCCTGCTGATCAGACGTCTGAAGGAGCTGCACACATGTGGGAACGGCTGCCAGATATAATGTCCCTTAAAGGGATCCTATCATTCAGATGGAATTTTTTCTGCCTAACACGTCGGAATAGCCTTAAGAAAGGCTATTCGTGTCCTACCTTTCGTTGTCGCCGTTCCGTAGAAATACTGGTTTTAGCCAGTATGCAAATGAGTTCTCTCACAGCACTGGGAGCAGGCCCCAGTGTTCAAACAGCACTGGGGGCATACCCAATGCTGCAAGAGAACTCTCCAGCGCCGCCTTCATCTTCTTCAGGAACATCGTCTGCCTGTCTCTTCTTCCGGCGGAGGCGGTGAAACTACGCGCATGCCTGCGGCCACAAGAAGAATGGCCACTTACACAGTAAGTAAGTGGCCATTTTCTTGTGGCCTGTGGGCATGCGCAGTCGGCTCTGACCGAGGCCTACAAGTTTCACTGCCTCTGCCAGATGAAGACCAGGAAAATGACATTCCTGAAGAAGATGGAGGCGGCACTGGAGAGTTCTCTCACAGAATTGGGGATGCCCCCAGTGCTGTTTGAGCGCTGGGGCCCGCCCCCAGTGCTGCAAGAGAACTAATTTGCATACCGGCGAAAACCGGTATTTCTACGGAATGGCGGCACAGAGAAGACCACGAAAGGTAGGAGACGAATAGCCTTTCTTAAGGCTATTCCGACTTGTTAGGCAGAAAAAAATCCATCTGAATGATAGGATCCCTTTAACATTACTATGCTAAGGTGATTTTGGTTGTCAATACTATTTGTTGCCCAATTTAGTTATATAATTACAGATATATAACTTACTGTGCTGTGATATTGTCCGAACAGGGCTGTATCTTCATCTAATTTAAACCAAGAAAACCACATTAATCTACAAGCCCTAGTGGTCCTAATAATGACCACAAAGCCAATGGAGATGTGCAAAATGTTCTACAATAGACATTCTTGTTATTTGCAAACAATATATAAAATATTAGAACCAAAAAAGTTTCACATTTATCTAAATTGAGGAGTGACAAAATATGAGTGAAGAAAAGGTGACAAAAATTGGCACAAAATCTTCCACATCCATGTTTATATCTAAGACATTTATGGCATTTCCATATCCTTCTTTCTCAGATATTTAGGGAAGTTCCACAGAAGTATATGGAGAGTGTGCAGCATACTCTCCACTCTCTGAATAAGAGCCATAGGGTCAGGTATCTCTGTTCTTGAGAGTGGGACTCGCATCTATCAGACAGTTATAACACGTTGCATAAGCAAATACCCCTTTTATGTCACCAACCGGTGCAGCAACACCGGTTGGTGACATAAAAGGGGTATTTGAGATCACCCTTCTTGCTGCGGATTCCGCAGCTGACTCGGCTGCGCTGTCCGCGGCGCAAGACTCCCTCCCAATTAGGCCCATTCATTTGGGCCCAATCCAGAGCCGAATGCTGTGACGGGATGCTGTACACTGAACCGTGATGCCGTGCACTGAACCAGTATCCCGTCGCGGCTAGCCACGCGATATGTTCACACGTGGAAGCCAGTTTCCACCGTGTGAACATACCCTAAAAGGGAGGATGAGGAACAAAGAATCAAAACACTGAAATCTCAACTTGTTTGTGACGTGAAGGCTGGACTAAAGGGCAAGTAGATACGCCTACTTCTCACAGTAGAATAAATGTCCCGGTCTGAGACCTTCGGTCCTCTCTGCCTTCCAGTGCTCACTTCTTAGCACAGGTACTTTCTAAGTCTGTAAACATTCTCAATATCTATTTATGGATCTGCCAAATGTACTTCCTTAATCGTGTATTTGGTTTTCTAAAATACTTGAGTTTAAGTCAAGCATTTACACCTTTTTTATCTGTTTTATGTTGCTTTTGTAGCTGAGCCTGACCCATACCTGCAGGTTCCTGACCGTACCTGCAGGTTCCACAGGTAGTCCTGCGGTCTGTGGCGGCATCCCTAAGTATTAGCAACTACCTGTCGCCCATAATTTCCACAATTCTCCCCTCTATGAGTTTTCTCCAGGTGATGGTGTCCCTTCTGGCCTTCTTCCATGTCAAAGGAGTTGTCGTGATTATGTACCTGGCTATCCTCCAGGTTCAAGTCTCCTCCAGGATGGCTGTTCTGACCTGCTTGCGGATCACTTTGGGCTCCTTCGCTGGTTTTTCTAGCTCTTCAGCAGGTAAAAGTTCTGCCTTGTGCCTTCTCTGCACCTGGAATCCAGGGAATGATGCTCGGTATGCTCTTAGTCCAGTTTTTTCCTCCTGGAGTTTGAGATTCTTCCCCCACCCCGTTCCGTTGTGTCCTTTATTCTATCTTCTCTTCTGCCTGCGAGTCCTGGACTCAATACTTTTGTCCTTCCAGGCTCTCCCTTTGGCTCATCCACCCCCAAGCCCTTGCAGTTGGGTTCTCGGCCGCTAGGACTAGTCTGTCACCTTCACCAGTTTCTGCCTTTTTCCTCCCCTTACTGGGTTTGCCTGGAGCGTCTTGGCTTGCCTCTCTGGGGTTTTTCTAAAGAGAATTCTCTCCCCCTCCTCTTGCAGGTTTTCTCCCGGTCGCCAGACTCCTGGCTAGGAAGTGGTCTTCTGTGCCTTGACAGTTTAGGACCTATGGTCCATCAATGTATTCCTTCAGATCTTCCTCTGGTCCTGGGGGGCCATCTTCCTGACCCTGTCTCATTGGTGCTCTTCCTCCTACGAGTATCCAGTCAGAGCCCAGACCAGCTACTCACATCCTAACAGAGGAAACCTTCCTGGACGGGTGGCTACTCCATCTGTAGGTCGTCCTCCAGCTTGCCCCCAGGTGGGGCATGTCGACCCCTCATCTCACTCCTGAGTCAGTTTTCCTTGCCTTGTGGCCACGTCCCTGGGCCCTCAGCCCACCGCCATTGCCACTCATGTGATTCTCTGCTCATACTTCCTTCTGTATCTCTTCCCTCCTCTTCTTCAGGTTCAAGATCTTGACCCGAGGGGTTTCCAGCCATCCTGGTGCCTCTGGGTTGTCCCCGCTGGGCCTGGTACCCTGATGTCATGTTCCTGCTGGCGTTCACTTCAAGCCTTTTTTTCTGCGGTTGACCTTCTGTCTCAGGACAGTTTTTTTCCTCTCCACCTTGCCTCAGGTGCATTTTACAGCATGGCTGGTAAAGCTGGGGTTTGCAAATGTTTCCGGGTGTAATGGGGAGCAGGTGATGATATACGCAGTAACTGCACAGAGCCACGGAATAACAATATATAACAGTTTAATAAAGAAAGGAGGGAAAGGGAATGGGAACGGGAGAGAAGGTAAGAAATAAGTATACAGTAGCTAAGCAAAACATATAACTTCAATATGACAGTGCGCACAACAAATAGTGATAGTTACCCCTCTAGTGTCTTTAGTTAGAACCTGTATGCATTGGCTAGGAGAGGCCTCTCTTAAAGTAAGTCAGTAACAAGGTGCACCTTATTAATCTTCCAGGCAGGGGCCTGCTTTATCTTCCAGGCAGGGCCTGCTTTGTCTTCCAGCACACAAAGCTGCTTTAATGCTTGACCGAGCTGTATGGCCCCTCACTCTACTCACACTCCAACATACCTCTGTTTACAAGCTGACACAAGGCAGGAATAGTGAAGTCTCTCAGGGTCCTTGTTCAGCAAAGGAAAGTCCTTAATGGGCAAAGCAGCCTGCAGCAGGTCCTCCTAGCATGACATGTGTCCCCCTTCTGCCTGCAGCTTCCTGTATGCACACGCTTTTCCTCTCTGGAACATACCATCTTTCTCTGAGCTGTAGGGGGGGTTCTTTTGTGAATAGATTTGCCCTGCAATTTAGTCTTTCAGCAGTAGATGGCAGCAGAAGATCAGACAAATGACACAGTTATTCCATAAGCCCCTTACACGGGGTCTTCGTAACCTGTTGTTCAGACCATGCATTAGGCCTGTGATCCATGGTCAGCCAGGTTCTCTTCTGCTCATGGACATCTTGGGCCTGCTCTCTGAGAGAGTACTGTTTATCATCCACTCGCCTGTTCTTTTCCCAGGTTCCTGGGTTTTTTTTCTCCAGTCCGGCCTGGATCTCAGTCTTGGTCTTTCTCCTTTTGAAGGTTGCTTTTCTTGTGGTTATCACTTCAATTCGCAGGGTATCTGAACTGGCTGTTTTGTCTCGCCAGTCTCCTTTTTATGATTCTGAATTTTCTTCCGAAGGTGGTGTCTTCTTTTCACATCAATGAGGACATTGCCTTGCTGTCCTTTTGTCCTGATCCCAAGCATCCTCGTGAGTGTTTCTTTCACTGTCTGAATGTTGTCTGACCAGTCTAGGTCTACTTGGCTCTCATGGACGGTCCGGAGCTCTGTTCATGCTTCCAGAAGGCTCTAGGAAGGGCTTCCGTGTCCAAGGTTTCCATTTCCAGATGGATTTGGTCTGTCATTAAGAAGCCTATCAGTTTAGGGGTAAGGATCCACCCATTCGTGTGACGGCTCACTCTACCAGGGCTGTTGGCGCATCCTGGGCTGTTCAGCATCAGGCTTCTGTTTCCCAGGTCTGCAAGGCTGCCATCTGGGCTCCTGTGCACAAATTCACAAACTTTTACCATATCCTTTCTGTCTCTTCTACCGATGCCAGCTTGGGTCATAACGTTCTGCAGGAGGCAGTGCGCATGGATGTCTGTTTTTTCCTTCCCTCTGGGGCTGCTTTTGGATGTCCCAAGGTGCTGTGTCCCCAAGTGAAATATGCAAGAAAAAGGAAAAAAAAATTTGTACTCACCGGAAAATCATTTTCTTGTTGTGTCACTGGGGGGACACAGATCCCACCCGTTATTTTTTTCTACACAGGATTTTTTGTTTGTTTCTTCATGAGTTCATGACTTATTGGTGGTTGTTGATTTTGTATTCTTTATTTGGACTCTCACCTACTGCTGTGGTACAAAACTGCCTTAGTGCACTATCTGTGAGAGAGTGAAGGGTGTGGTCTGGGAAGACAGGTACAGTCCAGCCAGGCACCTAAAGGGTGTATGGTAAAGGTTCACACCAGGGAGGTCAGCTGACTAATCAGGCCCTAATAACAGTCTGTGTGTGAAGACTAGCAGTGTGGCACCACCACAGTTGAACTGTCCAGACCGGACCTCCAAAGCAGGTACTGTGCCACCTATTGTTATTGCCAAGGTAGGAGACTGGTAGCCAGTCTCCTGTATAGTCAGGGAGAAGTTTCCTTACGTTTAAGTTAGTTTTCTCAGCCGAAAAGGATTTTGTTTTGTTTATCCTGTGGCTTTTCAAAAGCTGTGTTTGCGTTACATGTGAATAAAGCCTGAACCTGTGTGCAATCCAGTGACATACACAAGCTGAAATAGAAAGCCACAGCTATGGAGGAGGTTGTGAGGCAGCTGGCACTGGCCAATCAGCAGCAGCAACAAGTTATGGCAGTACAGCGAGCGATATTATGGTACACAGTCCCTTGGGAAGGGGCGCCCCCAATCCCACAAACTCCCAAAGCCCAGAGGGCCAATTTATCTCGGGCTCCCCAGGATAAGGTAGTGTCCCAGGGGAGAAGGATTGTCATCTGCTGAGAGTGCCATGAGCCGGGCCATGTTGCGGCTAATTGTCCCCGTGCCACTGAACCCATGGACTGTAGCCTGGGTCGAAGGGTGTCCCTCTATGCTGCACCTGTATACACTGCTGCCACCCCAGACACTGTTGATGAGCACCACCTGTGCCAGGTGACCGTGGCTGGGTGCTTAGTGGTGGCACTACTGGATTCTGGCAGTCGGGTGACCCTTGTTAATGGGAACTATGTTGACCGCAGGACTGTCACTGGACGCACAGTCGGGGTCCTGTGCATACATGGAGATATAAGGGACTACCCAACCATGATTGTCTCCATCCAGACCCCCTGTGGAGAGAGCCGACATGAGGTAGGGGTTGTTAAGAACTTGCCCCATGACCTCATTCTGGGACGGGACTTTCCCCTATTTTGGACTCTGTGGCGGGGAAAGCAAGGGTCAGAGGATTCAACCCCAAGAATACCACAAGTGTTGTCTGGTCAGGTCCTTGAGCCTGAACCTAATGACCAGGACTCTAGGGTTCCTGCCGTAGGGGTGACCATGTTAAAAGAGGATTGTGGCTCTGTCTCCCCTAGAGGTAATGCCAGGTGAAGCTGAGGAGGCTGGTACTGAACTTCAGATGTCGGATTTGAAAGTGCCTCATGATAACTTTGGTACTGCACAACACCAGGATCCCACTCTGCAAAGGGCCTGGGAAAGTGTTAGTGTTGTCAATGGTGTGTCTCAACGCTCAGGTGCTGATGAGGTGTTCCCCCGCATGGTTGTCAACCAGGAGTTGTTATACCGAGTTGACAGGGTGCGAGACGAGACCTTAGAGCAATTACTGGTACCCCAGCCTTATCGCCGGACGGTGCTGGAGTTGGCACAGAAACATGTGCTAGGGGGGGTCACCTAGGTGCCCCAAAAACGCTGGACCGGATATTGCAGCATTTTTATTGGCCAGGGGTATATCATGAGGTTAAAATGTTTTGTGAAACATGTCCAGACTGTCAGTTGCATGCCCCCATGGCACATTTTCGAAGCCCCCTGGTACCTCTGCCCATTATTGAGGTGCCCTTTGAAAGGATTGCCGTGGACTTGGTAGGTCCTTTAGTTAAATCCGCTCGGGGGCATCAGCATATTTTGGTAGTCATGGACTATGCTACCCGATATCCTGAAGCCCTCTATGGCACACATCAGCAAAGTTGATAGCCAAAGAGTTGTTCACCATGTTTTGCCAAGTAGGACTATCCAAGGAGATCCTCACAGGTCAGGGTACCCCATTCATGTCTAAAGTCACCAGGAAATTGTGTAAACTTTTTAATATCAAACAGTTGCGTCCATCTGTTTACCATCCCCAGACAGATGGGTTAGTAGAACGGTTTAACAAAACCTTAAAAAATATGCTGAAAAAGGTGGTGAGCAAGGATGGAAAAGACTGGGAAGTTTTGTTACCGTATTTGATGTTTGCCATCCATGAGGTACCGCAGGCTTCCACCGGGTTTTCCCCTTTCGAGTTGGTTTACGGCAGACATCCTAGGGGTCTCTTGGACATCGCCAAAGAGACGTGGGAGCAAGAACCCACCCCCCCATAAAAGTGTTATTGAACATATCGCTGTTATGCAGGACAGGATAGCGGCAGTCATGCCCATGGTTACAGAGCATCTGCAGGAGGCCCAAAAGGCTCAAAGCGGTGTGTAAAAAAATAGGTCGGCGAGGGTAAGGACCATTAAACCCGGTGACCGAGTACTTGTACTCATTTCCACAGTGGAGAGTAAGTTTCTTGCCAAATGGCAAAGCCCCTATGAGGTAATGGAAAAGATAGGGGAAGTGAACTACAAGGTTCGTCAGCCAGGTAGGAGGAAACCTGAACAGATTTATCATGTAAACCTGCTAAAGGTGTGGAAAGACAGAGAGAGTCTGCTTACAGGGAACCAGGAGAGTCTGCACACAGGGAACCAAGAAAGTCTGCTTACAGGGAACCAAGAGAGTCTGCTCACGGGGAACCAGGAGAGTCTGCTCACGGGGAACCAGGAGAGTCTGCTCACGGGGAACCAGGAGAGTCTGCTCACGGGGAACCAGGAGAGTCTGCTCACGGGGAACCAGGAGAGTCTGCTCACGGGGAACCAGGAGAGTCTGCTCACGGGGAACCAGGAGAGTCTGCTCACGGGGAACCAGGAGAGTCTGCTCACAGGGGACCAATAGAGTCTGCTCACAGGGGACCAATAGAGTCTGCTCACAGGGAACCAGGAGAGTCTGCTCACAGGGAGCCAGGAGAGTCTGCTTACAGGGAACCAGGATAGTCTGCTTACAGAAAGTTCTCCAGTTAAACTGTCTCCCGAGAAATCCCCACAGGCTGTAGTTGGGACTACAGAGGTAGTAACAGTGGTAGGAATATCAGAGACCCTCACAAAAAAACAGCAACAAGAGTGCAAAGAGTTTGCAGCTAGGAATATAGATGTGTTCTCTGAGCAACCCGGGCATACATCTCTAATCAAACATGATATTGTTACTGAGCCCCATGTGAAAGTACGGATGAGGCCGTACCGGGTCCCCGAGACTCGCCGACAAGCCATTTCAGGGGAGGTGCAGAAAATGCTGAAATTGAGAGCCATTGACGAGTCCAAAAGTGAATGGGCCAGTCCCATTGTTCTAGTTCCCAAACCAGATGGGACATTGCTTTTCTGCAATGACTACAGGAAGCTAAACGAGGTTTCTAAGTTTGACGCCTACCTCATGCCTCGGGTAGACTAACTTATTGAGAGGCTGGGAGGGGCCCGTTACTTCTCTATGCTTGATCTCACTAAGGGATATTGGCAGGTACCCCTGACAGCACCAAAGAAAAGACTGCCTTTATCACTATGTTGTGTTACCGTTCGGGCTCCATGGGGCCCCAGCTACATTCCAACGGTTAATGGACATAGTGTTGAAACCTCATAGAAAATACGTCTCAGCTTACCTGGATTACATCATCATTTTCAGCAATGACTGGGAGAGTCATTTGGCCAAGGTACAAGCGGTAGTGGATTCTTTGAGAGCAGCCGGCCTGACTACCAACCCCAAAAAGTGTGCTTTGGGGGTTGGAGGAGACATGCTATTTGGGGTGTGATCGGCCGTGGTATAATCAAACCCCAGGTCAACAAGGTTGACGCTATCTGGGAATGGCCTCGGCCTTGGCCTCTGAGCACCAAACAAGTTAGGTCATTCCTGGGCATAGTTGGGTATTACAGGTGGTTTATACCCAACTTTGCCACGGTATCTGCTCCCCTGACGGACCGTCTAAAGCAGGGGTCCTCAAACTGCAGCCCGTGGGCCACATGCGGCCCGCCAAGCACTTCTGTCTGGCCCCGCCGTCATCGCCGGCAGGCGTGCTTTTATAATGAAGCTCCTGGGGAGCTCGGGCCAGGCCATGGAGTGCACTTCACTTTACCTATTGGAGGGCACCGCTCCTGATGTCTGTGCGACCTGCTCTGCCTCCGGCCCACTGTTTAAAAAGTTTGAGGACCCCTGGTCTAAAGGGTAAAAAGTCCGTTATGGTGCTGTGGAATGACCAGGCCGAAAGTGCTTTTCAGGCGCTAAAGGTGGCCTTGTGTGGATCGCCTGTCCTAATTACGCCCAACTTCAGGAGGGAGTTTGTGGTCCAGACGGACGCATCAGATGTAGGGCTGGGAGCTGTCCTGTCTCAGGAGGTGAATGGAGAAGAACATCCGGTCACCTACCTGAGCAGGAAACTTACACCAGCAGAAAAGAACTACAGCATAGTGGAGAAGGAGTGTCTGGCCATAAAATGGGCATTAGAGGCCCTGAAGTACTATCTGCTTGGGAGGCAGTTCCGTCTGGTGACCGACCACTCGCCCCTCACTTGGATGAGCAGAACCAAGGACAAGAATGCCAGGGTGACTAGGTGGTTCTTGTTACTTCAGAACTTTAAGTTCACAGTGGGGCACAGAGCCTGGAAACTGCAAGGCAATGCGGATGCCTTGTCCTGAACTTATTGTTTGGTGGCTGGAGTTCACCCCAAGGAGTCAGAACTGAGGGGGGTATGTGAGAGATTGAAGGGTGTGGTCTGGGAAGACAGGTACATTCCAGCCAGGCACCTAAAGGGTGTATGGTAAAGATTCACACCAGGGAGGTCAGCTGACTAATCAGGCGCTAATAACAGTCTGAGTGTGAAGACTAGCAGTGTGGCACCACACTGACAGAGCTGACCTGTCCATACCAAACCTACAGAGCAGGTACTGTGCCACCCGTTGTTATTGCCAAGGTGGAAGACTGGTAGCCAATCTCCTGTATAGTCAGGGAAAAGTTTCCTTACATTTAAGTTAGTTTCTCAGCCGAGAAGGGTTTTGTTTTTCTTTATCCTGTGGCTTTGCAAAAGCAATGTATGCGTTACATGTGAATAAAGCCTGATCCTGTGTGCAATCCAGGGACTGTGTCCCTGTTTCCTGCACTGCTACAAGCATCTACCTGAGCGATTGCCCACAGAGGGTGTGGACTGTGTTATGCGGAGTCGACAGCCTTGTTTTCCTAGTGTCCACCTCCTAGTGGCCAGATCAATACCGAAGGTGCTGTGTCTTCCAGTGAACCAAGAAAAGGAATTTACAGTGAGTACAAAAAAATCCCTTTATCCCAGACAATCCCTTTAAATATTCTGTTCTGAAGATGCTACATCCTTGAAGACGGGTGCACAATTTCTCTTGAACTTAGGATTTGTACCAGGCATTGTTCCGTGATCTGAAGAGAGGTCTCCTATAACCCAGCCGCCTTCCCTATTCAGGTTTTTGACCCAAAATGAATCTAAACAGTCAATTTTAAGAATTCTGCTTTAATTTAAATTATGCCTAGTAAAGCCAGGTAAATTACTTGTGAGAGCAGCTGAGGAGGGAGGTGGCAGAGTGACCTGGGGGGGCAAGAGGTTGGTTCCGATCACGTGATCTGGTTATCAGAACCAGGTTGGAACCCCAAGGTCCGTAATAAAGAATCTGCTGCATAAATAAAGGTAAATTTAAGTGCCAGGAAAACCTCTTTATAATATTTGATAGTCACCTTTACCAGTTTCCAAGAAAGAACTAACCAAAAAACCTATCCAGGAAGAAAAGGTGGGTTTAATCCCGTCACAAATAACTATTGGTCATACATACACAGTGCCTTGTGAAAGGATTCAGTCGCCTTGAACTTTTCAACCTATTGCCATATTTCAGGCTTCAAACATAAAGATATAAACTTTTAATTTTGGGGGGAAGAATCAACAAGTGGGACACAATTGTGAAGTGGAACGAAATTTATTGGATATTTTAAACTTTTTTTTTTTAACAAAGAAAAAACTGAAAAGTGGGGTGTGCAATATTATTCGGCCTTTTTACTTTCAGTGCAGCAAACTCACTCCATTCAGTTCAGTGAGGATCTCTGAATGATCCAATGTTGTCCTAAATGACTGATAAATAGAATCCACCTGCGTGTAACCAAGTCTCCATATAAATGCTCCTGCTCTGTGATAGTCTCAGCGTTCTGTTTAAAGCGCAGAGAGCATCATGAAGACCAAGGAACAGACCAGGCAGGTCCGAGAAACTGTTGTGGAGAAGTTTAAAGCTGGATTTGGATACAAAAAGATTTTCCAAGCTTTAAACATCCCAAGGAGTCCTGTGCAAGCAATCCTATTGAAATGGAAGGAGTATCAGACCACTGCAAATCTACCAAGACCTGGCCATCCCTCTAAACTTTCATCTCAAACTAGGAGAAGACTGATCAGAGATGCAGCCAAGAGGCTCATGATCCCTCTGGATGAACTGCAGAGATCTACAGCTGAGGTAGGAGAGCCTGACCATAGGACAACAATCAGTCGTACACTGCACAAATCTGGTCTTTATGGAAGAGTAGCAAGAAGAAAACCATTTCTCAAAGATATCCATAAAAGGTCTGCTACAAGCCACCTGGGAGACACCAAACGCAGAAGAAGGTGCTCTGGTCAGATGAAACCAAAATCGAACTTTTTGGCCACAATGCAAAACGATATGTTTGGCGTAAAAGCAGCACAGCTCATGATCCTGAACACACCCTGATCCCCACTGTCCCACATGGTGAAGGCGGCATCATGGTTTGGGCTTTTCTTCAGCAGGGACAGAGAAGATGGTTAAAATTGATGAGAAGATGGATGGAGCCAAGTACAGGACCATTCTGGAAGAAAACCTGTTGGAGTCTGCAAAAGACCTGAGACTGGGACAGAGATTTATCTTCCAACAAGACAATGATCCAAAACATAAAGCAAAATCTACAATGGAATGATTAACAAATAAACGTATCCGGGTGTTAGAATGGCCAATTCACAGTCCAGACCTGAATCCAATCGAGAATCTGTGGAAAGAGCTGAAAACTGCTGTTCACAAACGCTCTCCATCCAACCTCACTGAGCTCCAGCTGTTTTGCAAGGAAGAATGGGCAAGAATGGGCTGAAAATGCGATGAGGGCATCCCCACCGTTGCCCGGGAACAGGATCCTGCGCCGTCTCTGTCTTCTGCTGGATCCTCCCCTTCTTTCTTCAGCAGCGTCACCTCTGTCGGCTCTTACACTAGTAGAGCCGACTGCGCATGCTCGCAATTGTGGCCTCGGAACTATGGCAGTCGCAGTCGGCTCTACTAGTGTAAGATCCTGTTCTCGGGCAACGGTGGGGACGCCCTCATCGCATTTTCAGCGCTGGGGCCCGCCCCCATCGCTGCCAGAGAACTAATTTACATACCGGTAAAAAAACGGTCTTACTAAGGAACGGCGCGACGGAGATCCCATCTAAAGGTAGCAGACGAATAGCCTTTCTAAAAGCTATTCCGACATGTTAGCCACAGAAAAAAGGTTTTTAATGGTAGAATCCCTTTAAATGTACGCCAAAATGGTGCCAAATACAAAGTCACACAAAAAATAAACTCTCACATAACTATGTTGACAGAAAAATAAAAAAGTTATACATTTACAGTAAGAACCGCAAGGCTATGGGAAGGGGTGATGGCGGATTCATTACACAAGTTCAAAGAGGTCCTGGATGCCTTTCTTGAAGAGAACAATATTATGGGTTATGGACTCTGGATTATAAGGACACGTTGATCCAGGGTTTTTTACTGACTGCCAGATTTGGAGTCGGGAAGGAATTTTTTGCCCTGAAATGAAGAAATTGGCATGAGCCTCATGGGGTTTTTTGCCTTCCTCTGGATCAACTCTGTAGGTACTGTAGGGTTATAGATTGGACGTTATGGACTGATGTTTTCATCCAACCTCCTCTACTTTGTAACTATGTAATTTTGAAAGGCGGAGATGGAAAATAAGAGCAAGTTCTGAACAATAGAAAAAGAACTTATCCAGTGCTGTATTTAACATGGACCTTTCAGGTCCTCGGGCACATGTGGTTTTATATACCAGTAGAAAGGTGACATTCAGCGCACTATCGACTTTCCCGTTACGTGCCCCGGTGCCGTTGCCAATAGCTCTTCACTATCAGAAGGGCATTTCTGACAGTCTGTGAGGAACACCGCTCCTGATAGTAGTGTCCATAGCGCTATACTGTCAGAGGGGGTGTTCCTTACTGCTCAGCGTCATGGCTGAGCAGTAAGGAAAGACTCCACTGACAGTATAGCGCTATGGACACTACTATCAGGAGGGGTGTTCCTCACAGACTGTCAGAAATGCCCTTCAGTGCACAGTCGGCTTTCTAAAAAGTTTTAAGAGGACATGATGGGTCCTCTTTAAAACTTTCCATTAAGTCATCCATTTGGATCCTAAAGTTACAGCTGCACTCAACAGTCTGCCTCTCCAGTTACAGTCAGAGCTGCATTCATACCTCCCAACCATCGCGATTTCCGCGGGACACTCACGATTTCGGTGTCCTGTCCCACGATCCCGGTCGGCGGAAGGTATGTCCTGATTTTAACTCATCAGCGTTGAACTGAATATATAGGCGTTTAAAGCAAGAACCGTCACATCAACTACAACTATGTGTATGAGTGAGCGAGACTGCGGAGAGAATGGCGGGGGAGCGATGGAAGGTGAGTCTAAGTGTTTGTGTTATACATTAAGGTGGAACATAATGTAGGGGGCGCGTGAAACTGGGGGCAGATGAAGGGGGGGAGGGAGAACTACATGACACTGGGGCAGAGACGGGGGGGACATGAAACTGTGGGCAGATGAACGGGGAGAACGGCATGAAACTGGGCAGAGACGGTAGGACATGAAACTGGGGGGATATGAAACTGGGGACAGAGATGAAGGGGGGGACATGAAACTGGGGACAGAGATGGAGGGGGGGGACATGAAACTGGGGACAGAGATGGAGGGGGGGACATGAAACTGGGGACAGAGATGGAGAGGGGGACATGAAACTGGGGACAGAGATGGAGGGGGGGACATAATTTACGGGTGAATGTAGGAGGACAGTGTGGGAGCACATGGAAAATGAATGAGAATGGGCGGAGTCAACATAAGTGGGCGGAGCCAAATTTGCCACAGGGCGCTGCGTGCGCCGCACATTTTGTCCCTACCTCCCAACTTTTCAAAAGTTGGGAGGTATGGCTGCATTCACTGTTCAGAATCTGACTCTCCAGTCAAGGCCAGATCATAGATCATACAACGCCATCCACAAACGGCTCACACACACTTGTGACCTAATAGGCCGTTACCTATCCACATGAAACCTCTGCTCTTCACACAACCAAGGTGCCAAGGTGGAGATTATGCAATTGCAGACTATAGCAGGTGCTGCCAAAACTAGGTTCGCGATTTTATGGAGGGCACCAGTAGTATTCGGCAACCAAAGGTCTCTCAAAAATAAGGAGCCGTGCATAGCGTGAATAAAGCTGGCAATATTGGGATTTCTGGTCAGCGATTTAGCTGTATGGCCAGATAGCAGGTGTGCACATCGGGCAGTCCCACGCCTCCAAGCCGCCAGGGGAACTATTATTCAGAAAAAGGAGAGATATTATGAGGGGGAAACTTATTTTAAGGAGGGCTTTTTATGGGGGAACTGCTGTATGTAAGCAGTGGCGTAACTAGGAATGGCAGGGCCCCGTGGCGAACTTTTGACATGCGGCCCCTCTGACTGATGCCAAAGACCCCCACCAACCGACACCCCCCTCCCCCTTCCCGCACGATTATGCCCCATAGTGGCCCCTGCACACAGTTATTATGGCCCAATGTGGACACCATGAATAATCGGAGACCCAAGGGGGGATACAAACATAAAAAACACTGTTACTTACCTATACCTACCTCCACTGTACTCCCCGCTGATGTTGGCCATTTTCAATGACGTGCGGGACGTCACAACGCTTATGGATGCAGGCCCCTGACATGTGACGTCAGGGATGTCACACTAGTAGGCCCGAAGCCTTCCGGAGCCAGGAAAGGTAAGTAAATGGGGCCCGTTAACGACTGGAGCTACTTCAGATGCCAGGATCAAATCAAATCAAATCAAAAAATGCTTTATTGGCACGTCCGAATAGGTATTTGGCATTGCCAAAGCTAGTAAAGTGGGGGGGGGGGGGGGTTGGGTTGGGGGGGGGGTATGGGGGGGGGTTTGGGTTATAACAGTCCATGGAGTCTCATCTTCCTCTTCGTTGGTGACTGCTATATGGGGGGGGGGGTTGGAGGTGGGGTGGGGCAGGGCGGTTGGTTTGGGGTATAACAGTCCGTGGAGTCTCGTCTTCCTCTTCGTTGGTGACTGCTATATGGGGAGGTGGGGGCGGGGCGGGTGTTTTGGGATAAATATAACAGTCCATGGAGTCTCATCTTCCTCTGGTTTGGTGACAGCTGGACACGTATTGGGCAGCGATCTCCACAGTGGCTTCTTCTTCTCCCAGTAGGATGTAGAGTTTCCTCTTCTCGTCTGCAGATCTGAAGTCTGGGATGTGGGCAGAGAGTCTTTGGTAGTAGACGGCCCTCACAGCTGAGTATTTGGTGCAGTGTAGCAGGAAGTGGGTCTCGTCTTCTAGGACCCCCTGGTCACAGTGCTGGCACAGTCTCTTCTCCCGTGGCTTGTACGTCTGCCTGTATCGCCCCGTCTCTATCTCTAGGTTGTGGGCGCTCAGTCTGTACCGGCTCAGGGTCTGTCTGTGCTTGGGGTGGCGTATTCTCTCCAGGTAGGTGGCCATGGTGTAGTCCCTTTGTAGGGATTGGTACACGGTGAGTTTCTTGGAGTTATTTATTTCATTTCTCCATTCTTCAATGTACCACTCTCTGTTTGCCTCTGTGGTCGCCTTTATTTCGGCCTTGGTTATCATCTGTTGGTGTTTTTGGTTTGGTGGTTGGCTGCTGTTTGGTTGGTGAATGTCTGGTTTGCTCAGGTGGCTTAGCCAGGCTTGGTGGTGGTAGGAGTCGGGCTTGCTCACCTGGATGTGTGCCTGGAAAGCTAGCGCCCTCTTCTGTATGGTGAGCCATAGGGGGAGTCTGCCTAGCTCTGCCCTGCAGGCCATGTTGGAGGTGTTGCGATGGACATGGAGCAGGTATTTGCAGAACTCCAGGTGGAAGTTCTCTGTTGGGCTGGAATCCCACTTTGACTGGTCTGGGTAGGTGGCTGGGCCCCAAACTTCACTGCCATAGAGAAGGATCGGGGTGATGACTGCGTCAAATATCTTCAGCCAGACCCTCACCGGTGGTTTGAGGTGGTACAGTTGTCTTCTGATGGCGTAGAAGGTTCTGCAGGCTTTTGCTTTCAGGGTTTCTATTGCTGCTTTGAAGCTTCCTGATTGGCTGAGCTCCAGCCCCAGGTAGGTGTAGCTGTTGGTTTTCTCCAGTGTGGAGCCGTTCAGTGTGAATTGTGGGGTGGTGGAGGCTTTATTGTGGCCCTTCTTCTGAAATACCATGATTTTGGTCTTCTTCTGGTTGATGGGTAGGGCCCATGTGGTGCTGAATTTTTCCAGCACTGACAGGCTTTCTTGGAGGTCTTTCTCGGTGGGGGCCAGGAGTAGGAGGTCATCGGCATACAGCAGGAACTTCACCTCTCGATTGTTCAGGGTGAGGCCTGGGGTTGGTGAGGTCTCCAGGGCTGTAGCCAGTTCATTGATATAGATGTTGAAGAGCGTTGGGCTCAGGCTACAGCCTTGTCTGACCCCTCGGGCCTGTTGGAAGTATGCTGTCCTTTTCCCATTCACCTTCACACTGCACTGGTTTCCGGTGTAGGAGCTCTTGATGACGTCGTACGTTCTTCCTCCTATTCCACTCTCTAGGAGTTTTAGGAGTAGGCCTGGGTGCCATACTGAATCAAATGCCTTCTTAAAGTCCACGAAGCAGGCGAATATCTTGCCTCTTCTGGTGTTGTGGACGTGCGTCTTGATGAGGCTGTGCAGGGTGTAGATATGGTCTGTGGTGCGGTGGTTTGGCATGAACCCTGCTTGGCTCTTGCTGAGGACCCCGTGTTGTGTGAGGAAGGTGAGGATTCTGTTATTGATGATGCTGTTGAACAGTTTCCCTAGCGTGCTGCTGACGCAGATCCCTCTGTAGTTGTTGGGGTCATATTGGTCCCCATTCTTGTAGATGGGGGTTATGAGCCCTTTGTTCCAGTCTTCGGAGAAGTGTCCAGCATTGAGCACGAGGGTGAATAGCTTTGCCAGTGCCGCGTGTATTGCTGGAGGGCTGTATTTGATCATCTCTGGTAGGATGCCGTCAGGGCCACTGGCCTTTTTGCCTTTCAGCAGGACAATTCTTTCCTGTATATCTTTTATGGTGATTGGTGAGTCCAGAGGGTTCTGGAAGTCTTTGATGACTTTCTCCATGTCCCTCAGTTTGGTGATTATCTGTTGCTGTTCTGGAGTTAGTTCTTCTTCTGGGATGTTTTTGTAGAGACCTCTGAAGTAGTTGAGCCAGATATTGCCATTTTGGATGTGGAGAGAGTTTTTCTTGGGCTTTGTGCCCATGTGGTGCCAGGTCTCCCAGAATGAGCTGTCCTGGAGGGAGTCCTCTAGTTGCTCGATTTTGTGGGAGAGGTATCTCTGTTTCTTCTCTCTGAGGGTGCCCTTGTATTGCTTGCATAGATTGTTGTAGGCTTCCCTCACCTCCTTGTTGTTGGGGTCCCTGTGTTTTTGGTTGGAGGCTGTTCTTAGGGTATGGCGTAGTGCTCTGCAGTCGCTGTCGAACCATTTGTGGGACTGTTTGTTGGTTTGTCTTATGGGTTTGGTTCGTTTCAGGCCTGCTAGTTCTGCTGTGGTCTGTAGGATGTACTTGAGATCCTTCACAGCTCTGGTGACTCCCTGTTGGTCTGGCTGATAGGTGTTTGTATGGAAGTTTGTGAGCAGTGTCTTGATTTCGGGTCGGTTGGTTGCGTTGGTATATTCTATGGCCTGGTGGTTGGCCCATTTGAAATGTCTTGGTAGGTTGTAGAGGCCGGACTGTTGGGGCTCATGTGTGGGTGTTTTGTTCCTGGTTCTCATGTATAGTAGGATCTGGTTGTGGTCTGATAGATGGGAGTCAGGTGCGATTGTGAAGTCTTCAATGTCTGACAGGTCTGCGTCTGTAATGGCATAGTCCACCACGCTGTTGCCCACTTGAGAGTTTAGTGTGAAGCGTCCTCTGGGATCGCCTGTGGTACGTCCGTTTATTATGTACAGTCCTAGGCTTCGGCACATGTTCAGCAGTTGTCTCCCACTCTTGTTGACAATTCTGTCTTGGCTGTTTCTTCTTGTCTGTGTGGGTTCTGGGTGGTGGATCTCACTACCGTGCGTATGTGGGTTGTCGTCAGGAGGCAGGTAGTCTATCTCTGTGCCTGTCCTTGCATTCAGGTCTCCGCATATTAGTACTCTGCCTTTGGGTTGGAAGTGGACGGCTTCCCTTTGTAGGACCTCGTAAGTGTCGGGGTCGTGGTAGGGGGACCCTGGTGGGGGCATATATACTGCACAGAGATAGATGTCCTGCTGGCCGCTGAGGATGGAGCTGCTTATTTTTATCCATATGTGATTAGTTCCACGTTTGGTAGCTTTTACGTGTTCTTTGAGCTCCTCCTTGTACCATATTAGTATGCCTCCTGAGTGGCGGCCATGTTTGGTGGTCTTATTTTTCTGGGCGGGCACTGAGAATTCCTTGTAGCCCATGGGTGTTAGGGACTCGTCATCTGCCCGGGTCCATGTCTCTAGGAGGATTTGAATGTCTATGTTTTTTAGTCTGTCTATGAAGTCTGGATCTTTTGATTTAGATCCAAAGGCTGAGGCGTTCAGCCCTTGTATGTTCCAACTACTGATAGTTAGTGATTTCATCTTCGGTGTGTAAACCTTGTAATGAGCTGTCCTGCAGAGGACGGGCTGGGTTCTTGGTTGGTTGCAGTGTGGCCAGGTATTGGTTTATGTGCATTGCTGTTGTGGCCATTGTAGTGACCGCATGCTCTATTCTCTTTATTGTCTCTATGTCGGTGCTCTGGGTTGCTCTGGTTGGCTTTTTCTTGATAGGTGGCATCTTTGGGGGGTTCTGTCTTGGATATTGGCGGTTGTCGGGTATTATTTCCATGACTCTTTGTTTTGTTTGTTGTCTAGGCCCGGGGGCTCTGTTGAGCACTAAGTCTTTGAATTCCTTCGCTAGGAGGCTGACGCCATGTTTATTGAGGTGTTTGTCATCATATAGGTGACGCTTATCTATGGAGGGGTGTTGTGCCAGGGTGATGCCTGATGTTTGTCTGATTCTGGTCGCCAGCTCTTTGTTGATCCCCATGATGGTAGCTTCAGAGATGTCTTCTCGTGGGAGCAGAGATGACAGGATGATACTACTGTCTGGGAACCGTTGCTTTGCTTTCTCTGCTAGTTGGACCAGTTGGCCCGCTGTCTGTTGGGGCTGGTCAGAGAGATCTTCTGTGCCTGTGTGTATGACAATGTGTTTCGGGGTAGTGAAGAAAGGCTTGCAAATGACAATGTTGGCTTTTTCAATGGTTGGGCTGTGGATTTTCTTGACTCTTTGCCGTGGGAAGAGCTTTCTTGTATTAATGTACTTGCCATTGGAGTCTATGATCAGGACTATATCTGGGTTTGAGGTTCTCGTTGTTTGGGTTCTCTCTGGCTCTATGTCTGGGGTGATGGGCAGTTCTGGACTTTCTTGTGATGTTTGAGGCATTTCTGTCTTATTGATACCTTGATCAGAGTCTGTTGTGTTTTCCTCCCCCTCTTCCTTAGATCTTATCTCTTGTGTCTGTAGTTTCAGGCCTGATAACTCTTCCTTTAGTTCTGTGATTTCTTGTAGGCATTGTGTCATTTTATCCCACAGCTTGACATTCTCTTGCTGGCAGGCTGCTATCTCTTTTCTCAGATTTGTGTTTTCCTGGATAAGTTTGTGGATGGCTTTTGTGTCGCCATTTGTGCTGGACAGTTCGTTGACATTACAGTTTCTGTTATAATTGTGTTTATAGATAGTAAAATCTCTCTCCAGCCGGGATACAGTCTCTGTGAGGGACTCTACTGAGAGGTGTGAGGAGTCGGGGGAGGGCTTGCTGGCTTGTGTCTGTGTACTGGCAGTGTTGGGGGATGTCACGGGTAATTCACCTGAGTCAGTGGGTGATCCTGTGTCTGTGCCCCTTTTTAGTTGTGCCTGATTCTTGATCTCTGGGAATTTTTCTATATATTGGTGAAGCCTATCTTCTCTTCCTTGAATCATTAAAGTCCCATTATTAAAAATGGTTGTTGTGAGAATCACTTCGCCGGCCCCTTGTGGGTTTTTTATTCTGATTGTTATTTTGCCTGTATCCGCCTCTTCTGTTGTTGTACTCTTGTAGCAGTCACATATTGCATGCTGCCAGGCTCTTATGTAATCGGTGTGCATAATGAGGTTAGTCATTCTTTGGTTTGATGTGTAATCAGCAAACAGGGTCTCAGCATGGGCTTTGAGGAGATCTTTATTTGCATTTTTCTTTTCATTGGGACTCATGTTATCAGGGTATGTAATCTGTAGAGTGGCCTGCCCCCCGCTGTGTACAGAGACAGTGCTCTTAGCATAACAGTCAATGTCCTCTGTTGGCTGCATTGCTTCTTTCACACCTTCTGGGATGCCTGACCCCCTGCTGTGCTGGGACCTTGTCCTAGGTTCTATGGAGCTCATACTAGGTTCATCTAAGAATTCCATATTATAATCTCCCAGGTTCCCAAAATCTGAGGGTGTCCCCGATTTCCTTATTTCTGAGGGATAATCTACTTGCTTATGGGATTAGCCAAGTGATGGCCCTACCTTCTGTGATGTGGGATCCTGGGGTCAGATGTGATGTTCCTGTTGCATTCAGCCAGTCTGAGGTCTGTAGGAATCTTCTCTTGTATTTTAAAATCCTTTTTCTGTTCTTATTTCATTTTTCTCTTGGGATGTTTTTAGTCTCGCTTAGTTATGTCTTCCATGGAGCCGATATTTCCTGGTTTTCGTCTTGCAGGTAGCTCAATTACAAGGTTTACTTTGATGAAAGTCAGGAGCTCATGTTGGGAGATGCTTACAGTTCAGTAGTCAGAGGAAGATGCAGCAAATGTTTATGGGCAACCAAGAGACTTTAATACATACCTCCCAACTTTTGAAGAACCGAAAGAGGGACAAAATGTGCGGCGTGTGTAGCGAGCCACTGCAAATTTAGCTCCACCCGCTTTTATGTTGACTCCGCCCATTCCCATTCATTTTTCCATGTGCCCCCACACAGTATAATCCTCCTACAGTCACCCGTAAATTATATGTCCCCCCTCTATCTCGCCCCCCATTTTCATATACACCCTTCATCTGCTCCCAGTTTCATGTCCCCCCCTCCATCTCTGCCCCCAATTTCATGTCCGTTCCATCTCTGTCCCAGATTCATGTCCCCCATCTTTGCCCACAGTTTCATGTCCCCCATCTTTACCCCCAGATTCATGCCCACCATCTCTGCCCCCGTTTCATGTCCCCCCATCTCTTCCCCCAGATTCATGTCCCCCATCTCTGCCCCGATTCATGTCCCCCCATCTCTGCCCCCAGATTTATGTCCCCCCATCTCTGCCCCCAGATTCATGTCCCCCATCTCTGCCCCCAGATTCATGTCCCCCATCTCTGCCCCCAGATTAATGATCCCCTATCTCTGCCCGTTTCATGTCCCCCCATCTCTGCCCCCAGATACATGTCCCCTCCATCTCTGCCCCCAGATTCATGTCCCCCCATCTCTGCCCCCAGATTCATGTCCCCCCATCTCTGCCCCCTGTGTCATGCCGTCCTCTCCTTTATCTGACCCCAGTTTCATGTTCCACCTCAATGTCTACACACAGAAACCACTTAAACTCACCTTTTCCTCACTCCCCTGCCGCTCTCTCCGTCACCTCGCTAACAGAGTTGTAAGCGCAATGTGACGTCATCACATCGCGCCTACACAGCCACTAGTCGGAGCGCCGCGGCAAAGCAAGGAGCTGAACTGTGACAGCTCCTTGCTTTAGTTGCGTATGTATTCAACTCAAATCTGCGTCCTCCAGACCTTCAGGGTGCTTGCTATAGAGGGCGGCATAACAGAGGCACTGTCTCCCTGTTTACATCTTGGGAGACAGATTTGCATATTCTTCCCATGTTCCCTTGCAGTGGAGCAACTATGGCTGTATAAGTCTCCACACACCTGAGAAGGTGGTCTCTCCCTAAGGATAGACGTTATCCCCATAATCTGGTCTTTCAGCCTCTCACTTAAACCAAATCAGTTCTCTCTAGGCTGCGCTGATGAAGTCCATAGAGACAGAAACGGTGCCGTCCGTAGCCGAGAACTGATTTGGTTATAACCCTGCATTATGCAGTGAAGGCTTCTGGGAAGTCGGCCATGATGTTCAGGGTGCTTCCCATAGAGGGCAGCATAACAAAGGCACTGTCTCCCTGTTTACATCTTGGGAGACAGATTTGCATATTCTTCCCATAGCTACACTGCCTGAGTCTGATCACATGATCATGACATCATCAAAGGTCCTTTAGCTCCTTCGGGCAGCACATCCTGGAGCCTGACTCCTCCCTCAGACACGTGACTGATCACCTGGTCAGCACATTAGTGCAGGTCCTCCAGTCACCTGGTGGAGTCTGATGAGTTACTGGCCGGATAAGTGAGACTGGTAGCCACTGCTCTCATGTCCTTGTATGTATATAGGCATATAGGATGTTATATATGTGCGTATAGAGTGTATACCTGCCGTCTGTGTGTATAGCTATAGATGTGTAATGTATAACGTGTGTATTATACAGTAGTATGTACAGTAAAGGGTGTACATTGTGTGAGTATATGGCCTCTATTAGTATATAGTGTGCATGTGTAGTATACGGTAGAATATAGGTGTGACTGATCTGTATATTATATAGTATATAGAGTTTGTTTATAGGTGTGACTGTATTTCCTACATAGTATATATTGTACATTTATAGTATAAGATTGTATATAGGTGTGACTATATGTCCTGTGTATTATACACTATATAGGTTACACATATGATATGGGGTTGTATATAGGTGTGACTATACACTCACCGGCCACTTTATTAGGTACACCTGTCCAACTGCTTGTTAACACTTAATTTCTAATCAGCCAATCACATGGCGGCAACTCAGTGCATTTAGGCATGTAGACATGGTCAAGACAATCTCCTGCAGTTCAAACCGAGCATCAGTATGGGGAAGAAAGGTGATTTGAGTGCCTTTGAACGTGGCATGGTTGTTGGTGCCAGAAGGGCTGGTCTGAGTATTTCAGAAACTGCTGATCTACTGGGATTTTCACGCACAACCATCTCTAGGGTTTACAGAGAATGGTCCGAAAAAGAAAAAACATCCAGTGAGCGGCAGTTCTGTGGGCGGAAATGCGTTGTTGATGCCAGAGGTCAGAGGAGAATGGCCAGACTGGTTCCAGCTGATAGAAAGGCAACAGTGACTCAAATAGCCACCCGTTACAACCAAGGTAGCCAGAAGAGCATCTCTGAACGCCGCACAGTACGTCGAACTTTGAGGCTACAGATGGGCTACAGCAGCAGAAGACCACACCGGGTGCCACTCCTTTCAGCTAAGAACAGGAAACTGAGGCTACAATTTGCACAAGCTCATCGAAATTGGACAATTGAAGATTGGAAAAACGTTGCCTGGTCTGATGAGTCTCGATTTCTGCTGCGACATTCGGATGGTAGGGTCAGAATTTGGCGTCAACAACATGAAAGCATGGATCCATCCTGCCTTGTATCGGTAACGGTTCAGGCTGGTGGTGGTGGTGTCATGGTGTGGGGAATATTTTCTTGGCACTCTTTGGGCCCCTTGGTACCAATTGAGCATCGTTGCAACGCCAAAGCCTACCTGAGTATTGTTGCTGACCATGTCCATCCCTTTATGACCACAATGTACCCAACATCTGATGGCTACTTTCAGCAGGATAATGCAATGCCATGTCATAAAGCTGGAATCATCTCAGACTGGTTTCTTGAACATGACAATGAGTTCACTGTACTCCAATGGCCTCCACAGTCACCAGATCTCAATCCAATAGAGGAGCATCTTTGGGATGTGGTGGAACGGGAGATTCGCATCATGGATGTGCAGCCGACAAATCTGCGGCAACTGTGTGATGCCATCATGTCAATATGGACCAAAATCTCTGAGGAATGCTTCCAGCACCTTGTTGTATCTATGCCACGAAGAATTGAGGCAGTTCTGAAGGCAAAAGGGGGTCCAACCCGTTACTAGCATGGTGTACCTAATAAAGTGGCCAGTGAGTGTATGTCCTGTGTATTATCCTATTAATATTATAAATGTGAAAGTTTGTGTGTTTGGATGTTCGGATGTTTGTTCCTCAATCACGCAAAACCCGCTCGACCGATTTGGCTGAAATTTTCCACAAACATAGTTAATACACCCGATTGCGCAATAGGCTACTTTTCGTCACAATAGCGCACATACGTTTTTCTCAGGACCCCCACAAAACCCAAACTCACACCACTATCTCTGCAATCTCACACACTTTGGACCATAGCAAGCCACAAAATTCCTATTGCCCTCTACAGCCTCGCCCCTAACCCCACACAATCACATATACTTTACCACTCTGCCCCTCACCTTAACGATACTCCAGGAGGCGCTCTATAACGCTCTGGAGCAGCCATGTTTGCCGACCCCCACCGCTCTGACAATCCGCGACACTGCCCACCCATGTCAATACCCCTAGGCCGTCTAATAAATGCAAAAAAAAAGTTTAAAAAAAAGTAAAAAAAAAATATAAAAACAAATAAAAAGGATTAAAAATTCAAATCACCCCCCTTTCCCTAGAACACATATAAAAGTAGTTAAAAACTATGAAACACATACATGTTAGGTATCCCCGCATCCGAAATCGCCCGCTCTACAAAGCTATACAAATATTTTTCCTGTTCAGTAAACGCCGTAGCGGGAAAAATGGTCAAAAGTGCCAAACTGCCGTTTTTTCACTGTTTTGATTCTGATAAAAATTTGAATAAAAAGTGATCAAAGCAATAACATTTCCCAAAAATGATAGAACTACAAAGTACACCCGACCCCACAAAAAAAGACGCCCTATACATCCCCGTACATGCACGTATAAAAAGTTACGGGTGTCGGAATATGGCGACTTTTCAAAAAAAAAATTTTTAACATAGTTTTGGATTTTTTTAAGGGGTCAAAATGTAAATAAAACCATATAAATTTGGTATCCCCGGAATCGTAACGAAACACAGAATACAGGGGACATGTCATTTTGGTTGTACAGTGAACGCCGTAAAACCAAAGCCCGTAAGAAAGTCGCAGAAATGCATTTTTTCTTCAAATCCACCCCATTCTGAATTTTTTCCCCGCTTCCCAGTACATTATATAGAATAAATAATGGCGGCATCATGAAGAAAAATTTGTCCCAGAAAAATTAAGACCTCATATGGCTCTGGGAGCGGAGAAATAAAAAAGTTACGGGGTTTAGAAGGAGGGGAGTCAAAAACGAAAATCAAAAAATGCCACCGGCGGGAAAGGGTTAACTTCAAAAACTTCTGTCCCAAAGTCACTATGTAAAGTTTCTCACAACACCGTATATATAGCAGCTCAAATACAAAGTAACTGCAACACAAAAGTCTCACGTATTCTCTGAATTACAGAAACAACAAGATACAAAGTTACATTTCATATCCCATCCCTTATACACAGTACGAAAACCTTACCCCCGCCTGTATATACCCACTGCTACAATCACCACAGACAAAGTCGCGGGTACCAGCTAGTACACTATATAGTTTACACATATGATATGGGGTTGTATATAGGTGTGACTATATGCCCTTGTATTATACAATATATAGTTTACACATATGATATAGGTTTGTATATAGGTGTGACTATATGTCCTGTGTATTATGATATGGGGTTGTATATAGGTGTGACTATATGTCCTGTGTATTATACACTATATAGTTTACACATATAATATAGGGTTGTATATAGGTGTGACTATATGTCCTGTGTATTATACAATACTAGCTGGTACCCGCGACTTTGTCTGCGGTGATATTAGAAGTGCGCAGGTATACAGGCGCGGGTAAGGTTTTCGTACTGTGTATAAGGGATGGGATATGAAATGTAACTTTGTATCTTGTTTTTGCTGTAATTCTGAGAGCACATGAGACTTTTGTGTTGAATGTAATTTGTATTTCAGCTGCTATACGGTGTCGGT
Source organism: Leptodactylus fuscus (assembly GCF_031893055.1). Taxonomy (NCBI): domain Eukaryota; kingdom Metazoa; phylum Chordata; class Amphibia; order Anura; family Leptodactylidae; genus Leptodactylus; species Leptodactylus fuscus. Next base: position 353,552 of record NW_027439814.1, read on the forward strand.
ATAAACTGTACATAGTGTCTTTGGGACAGAGGGATTTGAAGCTAATATACCTTGATATACGACATTGTATGATTTGTTATTTTCTGCCAGTAGTGTGTTGACATTTTTTTTTGTTTGTAAAAGTTGCCATATTCTGACAGCAGTCACTTTTTTATTTGTCTGTGTCGGGGAATGTGTTTTTTTGCGGGGCCGGGTGTAGTTTTTAGTTGTTGCATTTTCGGGAAATGCTATTGGTTTCATCACTTTTGATATTTGTATGATGATGAAAATAGTGAAAATACTGTGTTTTTGGACTTTTCAGTATGTTTGCCGCTACGGCGTTAAGCGTCCAGGCAAAATATTTGTATAGCTTTGTAGAGCGGGCGGTTTCGGACACAGGGATACCTAACATGTATCTGTTTCACAGTATTTAACTACTTTTATATGTGTTCTAGGGAAGGGGGGGGATTTGAATTTGTAATAGTTTTTATTTTGTATTTTATTTTTTTTCCCTTTTTTTTTTTGCATTTATTAGACCGCCTAGGGGTATTGACATGGGTGGGCGGTGTCGCGGATTGTCAGAGCGGTGGGGGTCGGCAAACATGGCTGCTCCGGAGCGTTATAGAGAGCCTCCTGGAGTATCGTTAAGGCGAGGGGCAAAGTGGTAAAGTATATGTATATGTGATTGTGTGGGGTTAGGGGCGAGGCTGTAGAGGGCAATATGAATTTTGTGGCTTGCTATGGTCCAAAGTGTGTGAGATTGCAGAGATGGTGATGTGAGTTTGGGTTTTGTGGGGGTCCTGGGAAAAACGTATGTGCGCTATTGTGACGAAAAGTAGCCTATTGCGCAATCAAGTGTAGTGACTATGTTTGTGGAAACTTTCAGCCAAATCGGTGGAGCGGGTTTTGCGTGATTGAGGAACAAACATCCGAACATCTAAACATCCAAACACACAAACTCACAAACCCAGAAACTATAGTTTACACATATGATATAGGGTTGTATATAGGTGTGACTATATGCCCTTGTATACATAATATACTAGTAGAATACCCGGTGGCTTTGCTCGCAGAAAATATGTAAAATTGTTGGTTATGCTAAAGTAAAATTTTCAGTGTCACAGTAAATCTTTTTTTCCACTTTAAATTTTTATTATTTTGGCATTTTACTAATTTGTCGTAACATTGATGTGAACAACTTTTTTTTTTTTTTTTCGTTTCAACATTTTTATTGATTTTATATATCCAATACATATTATATAGTGTAAACTATTACAACTATTTTTTGAACTATTTTTTTTATCAAAAATTAAAATTTATGCTCCTTACACAAACATATGAAACATTTACACCAGGGGTGTAACTAATGGGGTAGCGGCTGCCACAGGGCCCGGGACATTAGGGGGCCCGGCGACAGCCAATACCACTGTGGTTTTGTTTTTTTTTTGTTTTTTTAATAGGTCGATACTGGCTGGAGTTACTCCAGATGGTAACAGGCCCTATTTACTTACCGATCCTGGCAGCGGCCAGGATCAGTAAGTGACACCGCAGGCCCCACAAACAGTCTGAAAAGACCCCCGAGTATAATGACCAGAGGCCCAGGAGAGGTAAGAGAACATAAAAAACTGTGTTACTTACCTCTCCGGGCAGGCTTCAGGCCTACTTGTGTGACGTTCCTGAATTCACATGACCGGAACCTGCGTCCTTTGCGTTGCGACGCAGGCCTTCCGGGTCACGTGACATCCTGGACGTCATTGAAGATGGCCATCATCAGCGGGAAGTACAGCGAAGCCAGGGATAGGTAAGTAACAGTGGTTTTTTTATGTTTGTATCCATCCTGGGTCTCCGATTATGGGTTCTGAAAAGCCCCCAGAGTATAATAATTGTTCATGGGTGTCCACGGTGGTGCATAATGCTGGGTAATGGGGCATAATACAGTGTGCAGGGGCCACTATGGGGTATAATACTTTGTATGTGTTGGTGCGACCCCTTTAGCAGCGACTCTTTGGCGCCGTCGCTATAATCCATCCATGTCGGTCACAACTGTTGTTTTCCCCTCAGCACTTTCACTTTTCTCCATTATATGCATAGGGCCTAAATTTAGGGGCCCCAATCTCATGACAGGGGGATGCTAGCGAAATGTAATGTGCCCAGTATTCTGCTCCTGTAGGTGGAGAAGGGATGTGCCAAATTGGCTCCGCCACACAGGCTATACCCTCTCACTGACAGTGCACTCAGGCAGTTTTTTTTTTCCTAGTGTCGTAGGAGGCAGTCACAACCTGAGTCAGGTCTCTCTGTCTTGCAATCTGTTGTAACTGAGGGCCTTCTTTCGGGCTCTGCATACTGGACCCTTCTCTGGGGTCGGCCGGCTCGCTCTCAGCCCGACAGTTCCACTGCCGTCGCCTTCATGACTCTCCAGGGTGGAACCAAGAGCCAGGCGTTTTTTTCTGAGGCCTCCTGTTTTAACTACAAAGTTCTTCTGTAGTTGTCCAGGTGCAGGGTTCCTCGGGCGCTGTGTCCGACGCTCTTGTAATTCCCTGGTGGGGGTTTTCATTTCTGTATCTGTTCCTCCCTCTTCCCATCCTTACTCAGGTTTTCAAGGAACTCAGGGTCAAGAGGGTTCATGCCATCCTGGTAGCTCCAGACTGGCCTCGTGTGGCAAGTACGCAGACCTCAAGGTTCTGTTGGTAGACGCCTTGGCTTGTTCCTCTGCAGGAGGATCCGCTCTCTCAAGGACCTATTCCACCCCACCTTACGTTAGCTGTTTAACGGCGAGGCTGTTGAGGCGAGTTTTGTCTTAGTCTGTTATTTAGCCTATGATCAAGGCCAGGGAGCCTCAGTCAGCTAAAATTTTCCATCACACTTGGTAGTCTTATGTCCGCTGGTGCGGAACTGTAGTTTGTCGTCTTTTTTTCCTTTTCCTTGGCCCAGGATCCTGGCGTCCTTCAGTCTGGGTTGGATCAGGGTCTTGGCCTCTCCCTCACAGGTCTGATATCTGCGCTTCCTTTCTTTTCCAGTAGGCCCTGGTTTTCCTTGCTCAAGCAAAGACCCATTTTTCCAGGGTATGGCTCATTGTGTCCCTCCTTCTAGTTGATCCTTGATAACTTTACCTCGTTTTTGAGGTACTTCAGGCTCATCCTTTGAGCCTCTAGAGCAAATATTGCACCGTTTTCTTCTTGGAAGATGGTTTTTTACTTGTTGCATTCACTTCTATTTATAGAGTTCTGAGCTGGCAGCTGGCTCGCCAGTCTCCATTCTTGGTTCTTGGTTTTCTTTCTAAGGTGGCGTCCTCTATTCTCGCCAATGAGGACATTGCCTTGCAATCTCTTTGTCCGGAGCCTAAGGATCCTCATGAGCGCCATCCATTGCCTGGATGTTGTTCCGGGCGGCCAGGTTTTTTTCTAGCCCTCACGATACCTTTTTCGGCGCTGTGATGCTCTTTTTTGATCTTCCAGAGAGCTGTAGGAAAGGCTTTCTGCTTCTAGGGTGTCCATCTCTATATGGATTTGGTCTGTCATTAGGAATCCTTACGGCTAAAATGTAGTGATTCGCCCTTCCGTGTAGCGGCTCACGCTAGCAGGACTGTCGGTGCCTCCAGGGCTGTTCGGTATCGGGCTTCTGTTTTGCTGGCCTGCAAGCTGTTTCCTGGGCTTCGGTACATATTTTCTCTAAATTTTACCAGATTTTTCTGTGTCTTCTGTCAATGCCAGTTGGTCGGAGGGTTCTGCAAGCGGCAGTGTGCCATTTGTTCGCAGGACTGTCAGTTTTTTCCCTCCCTCGGGGACTGCTTTTGGACGTCCCAAGGTGCTGTGTGTCCCCCCCCCCCCCCGTGAAATATTGCTAGAAAAAGGGATTTTTGTGTACTCACCTGTAAAATCCTTTTCACCGTTGTTTCACTGGGGGGTACAGGTCTCACCCGTTATTTCTTCATAAATTTAGGTTTGTTCATGGTTGTTGGTTCCATGTTCATTTTTTCTTGTTTTTAGACTCTCTCCTACTGCTGTGGTGCAAAACTGCCTGAGTGCACTGTCAGTCAGAGGGTACAACGAGAACAACGAGAAAAGGATTTTACAGGTGAGTACACAAAAATCCCCAGAGAAAAGGGGCAAATTGGACTTAATTTCACACAAAACTCCAAAAATGAGCTCACAAAGTTGTTGGCACTTTTTCAAAATTGTGGGTAAATAACTTTGTTTTCAGAATATGATGCTCATTCAAACTCTCCTGTGGCAAGTAACAGGTGTGGGCAATATAAAAATCACACCTGACACTAGATAAAAAGGAGAGAAGTTGACTCTTGAGTCTTTACTTTGTGTCTGTGTGTGCCACACTAAGCATAGAGAACAGAAGGAGGAGGAGAAGAAGAGAACTGTCTGAGGACTTGAGAACCAATTGTGGAAAAATATCAACAATCTCAAGGTTACAAGTCCATCTCCAGAGATCTAGATGTTCCTTTGTCCACGATGCGTGACATAATCAAGAAGCTTACAACTCATGGCACTGTAGCTAATCACCCTGGACGAGGTCGGAACAGAAAAACTGATGCATAAAGGTCGCAACGCAGAATAGTCTGGATGGTAGATAAGCCCCAATCAAGTTCCAAAGAAATCCAAGCTGTCCTGCAGGCTCAGGGGGCATCAGTGCCAGCGCCAACTATCCATCGTCCAAAATGTACGTGAGTAATCCAAAATCCTTGTGGGAAAATGTCTTGGGGACAGATGAGACCAAAATAGATCTTTCTGGAAAAGCACATCATAAAAACTGAATGAGGCCTACAAAGAAAAGAACACAGAACCAACAATAAAATATGGCTGAGGGTCAAAGATGTTTTGGGGTTGTTTTGCTGCCACTGGCACTGGGTGCTTTGACTGTGTGCAAGGCATCATGATATCTGAAGATAACCAAAGAATTTTAGGGCTCAATGTAGGGTCCAGTGTCAGAAAGCAGGGTTTGTGTCCATGGGTCTTCCAGCAGAACAAAGCCCTTAGTAATGGCTCAAAACAAAGCGCTGGAAAGTCCTGAAGGGACCGGCAATGAGTACAAAAGTCCAGCTGAGAGGTGTAAGAAGCTTCTTGATAGTTATAGGAAGTGATCGATTCCAGTTATTTGTTCCAAATGTTGTGCAAGCAAATACTAAGTTGATGGTGACTGTAATTTTGTCCGGCCCATTTTTGGAGTTTTGCATAAAATTATATAATTATTGGCTAAAAAATTGGCTCACTTTTTTTTTTTTTTTTTTTTTTTAGGGCTAGTTCACACAGGGGTCGGTATAGCGGATTTTGGCACCGAGAGTGACGCAGGGAGCTGCGTCACTTTTGGGTCAAAACCTGTCTGACACAACTGTTCCCCTGACACCGAGCCACGGAATCTGCCTGAAGAAAGACCACCATTGTGAGAGGGTGGATTATGACGTGGATTACGCACCATAATCCGCCCCCTCTGTGCCCGTGTGAACGGGCCCTTTGTGTGTATTGGAATAACATTAAGGAAATAAACTTGTCTATAACAAAACATGTAATTGTAATAATTTTCTGGGAGAAATACTTCATTTCCTGGAGAAATTTTAAGGGGTGACAACACGGCCATGACTGTATTTGTTCATCTATAGACATATATGCCCTCCCTGTGTATTATACAGAATACAGTACACCTCTATAGTAACATGTGTATTAAATATCTGTAGATGTTATATAGGATTGTGTTACCATAGCGTGCCATGTTAAGATATAAGTGTATATATTGTGTTTAACACAATGCCCCGCAGTAATCACTTGTATGGGACTGATACTGGTAATAGAAGTGAATGGGGTGGTGACCACGCGTGTACACAAGCAGACTATTCACAGGGGATCTCCATTCTTGTGATCATATAGGATGTTCTTCTTTGTTATTTGACTCGTTCTCACTTTTGTTTCAGCTTTCCTAAACTAGAAAATCCATCTTTTCCTGACTGAGTTACTAGGACAAGAACATAAAACAGATGGAGAGAATATTAAACCTCACCCTGGAGATCATCTACCTGCTGACTGGAGAGGTGAGGGATCCTGGGACATGTCATGTCTGGTGTCTCTTCATAAAGTAAGGACTGGTGAGGTGAAGGGAATGTATAAAGTGACATCAATGTCTCTCTCCATGTCCAGGACTACATAGTAGTGAAGAAGATATCTGAGGAGGATGAAGGATGGAGCAGGAACCAGGATCCTATCATGGTGTCTCCACCTCACTTACTGATACATGAGAGAAAACGCTATCAGGAGATCCTGGCCCTGACCAACAAGATGGCCGAGCTGCTGACTGGAGAGGTGAGCGCTGCTGGGAAGGCTGGGAGGGAGGTTTCTGGATGATGATTGAGCTGCTTACAGGAGAGGTGAGCGCTGCTGGGAAGGCTGGGAGGGAGGTTTCTGGATGATGGAGCTGCTGACTGGAGAGGTGAGCGCTGCTGGGAAGGCTGGGAGGGAGGTTTCTGGATGATGATTGAGCTGCTGAATTGAAGGAAAGGTGAGCGCTGCTGGGAAGGCTGGGAGGGAGGTTTCTGGATGATGATTGAGCTACTGAATTGAAAGAGAGGTGAGCGCTGCTGGGAGGGAGGTTTCTTTATGATGACTAAGTTTCTTTCCTCTATGGTTTAGTCTTACTTGCTGCAGCATTTAACAACAATAATCATTTTGATCGGTGTCAGACTTGAGGTACTGTGTAGGTCTCCTTTTGCCCCTCTCCATCCACCTCAACCTAAACATAAAACTGCACAGCCAGTTGTGAGAAATGGCCTGGAATTACTGGCGACCTCAGCCCAGAGTTCAGCTATGATTACAGCAGGGAACACTTTATGGCCACACCCTATAAGAACCCCAGCCATTCTTAATTATAGTAGTGACTATCACATTTATAAGGATCAATAAACTAGATCAGCAGACTATAGACTGTCGTCATAACCAGGTATGTGCTTATTAGACTCTAGAAACCAGAATGGTTCATGGCTGACCCTTCTTACCCCTTTTTGTATCTTCGGTGTCAGGTTCCTGTACGGTGTCAGGATGTCGCTGTCCATTTCACCATGGAGGAGTGGGAGTATATAGAAGAACATAAGGATGAGTATAAGGACATCATGATGGAGACTCCCCAGACTCTTACATATACAGGTAGGACAAGACTTTCATTATCCTTAGTGTTCATACTGATGATCTATCCACCGGATAGCAGCTTCTGCTAGTGGATGGGCGGCGCGTGTATTACCGCTCATATTCAAGTAATAGGACTTGTGCTGAAGTTCACTGACACCACTGCTGTGCACTGAACAGGGCTGCTGTGCTGCTATCTCTTCAGCAGGAGTGCCTGAGATAGCGGAAGTGCTCGGCTATCTCCGGTGCTTCCACTGAATTGAGTGGGAACAGGGGAGTGACACGTCCACCAGGGTTTCATCTGCTTTTACAGCAGCTGCATTTACTGTGGGGAAATTCAGCAGTAAATCTGCCCAATGTGTGTGTCTTCAACAGCTAAATCGAGTAATAAAGAAATGTCAGAGAGATGTCCCAGCCCTCGGTATTCCAAGAAGTATGCAGAGGAAACCTCAAATATCACACAAGATCACCAGGTAAATGGATTTACCAAATGGCACATCTGTAGGGTTCAGTCTCTGATCATTTTTTTTTTCTTTAAAGAGGACCTTTCATGGTTTGGGGCACAGGCAGTTCTCCGGGTAAAGCGCTATCGGTCCCGGTACTGTAGCTCTTTACCGTCAGAAGGGCGTTTCTGACAGTCAGTCAGGTACGTCCTTCTCCACAGCAGCGCCTATAGTGCTGTACAGTGTGAGCGGGGAGGAACGCACATCGGGAAAGCCGACAGTGCGCTGAATTCAGCAGTATATAGAACTGCCTGTGCCCCAAACCATGAAAGGTCCTCTTTAAATATTTAAAGGTGTAAATATTTCCTGCCGACATCAATTGTTTTCTTGTCCTAGTAGTTGGTGGTGATAATAGTTCTCCTTCTGAATTCTCCATCATTTGTTCCATATGTGGTGGACTAGGTTACATATCTGAGAGATATAAAAGTTGAAGAAACAGAAGCAGAGATATATATGGATGTAATACCATTGCTTAAGGAAGTGGAAATCCCAAGATATACTAGCACTGGTGAGTGAAAACTATTAAATGTCAAAAATAGTCACATACATGGCAGAATTCTGAACTTTAAACATGGCGCCTGCTCAGGAGCTGAGAGGGCTCTGTATTGTTGGGTGTTTTATAAAGAAGAGATCAGTCAGGAGGATATGTGATCAGTCAGGAGGATATGTGATCAGTCAGGAGGATATGTGATCAGTCAGGAGGATATGTGATCAGTCAGGAGGATATGTGATCAGTCAGGAGGATATGTGATCAGTCAGGAGGATATGTGATCAGTCAGGAGGATATGTGATCAGTCAGGAGGATATGTGATCAGTCAGGAGGATATGTGATCAGTCAGGAGGATATGTGATCAGTCAGGAGGATATGTGATCAGTCAGGAGGATATGTGATCAGTCAGGAGGATATGTGATCAGTCAGGAGGATATGTGATCAGTCAGGAGGATATGTGATCAGTCAGGAGGATATGTGATCAGTCAGGAGGATATGTGATCAGTCAGGAGGATATGTGATCAGTCAGGAGGATATGTGATCAGTCAGGAGGATATGTGATCAGTCAGGAGGATATGTGATCAGTCAGGAGGATATGTGATCAGTCAGGAGGATATGTGATCAGTCAGGAGGATATGTGATCAGTCAGGAGGATATGTGATCAGTCAGGAGGATATGTGATCAGTCAGGAGGATATGTGATCAGTCAGGAGGATATGTGATCAGTCAGGAGGATATGTGATCAGTCAGGAGGATATGTCCTCAGTCAGGAGGATATGTCCTCAGTCAGGAGTATATGTCCTCAGTCAGGAGGATATGTCCTCAGTCAGGAGTATATGTCCTCAGTCAGGAGTATATGTCCTCAGTCAGGAGTATATGTGATCAGAAACAACTCAAATCCCACTTAACCTCCATTGTGCTCCTAAGCGACCACAGCATGGTAGGGGGCTCTCCCTCTCGCAATGAGAATTTGGTTGCAGTGGTAACCAGTGCCTACCAATGTAGTCAGAGCTCAATAAAACATAGTAATGTTACCATAGACGGCAGTACTTTACTATAGAAAAATTTAAAAGACCAAAAATAAAAATTTAAATCACCCATCGGTCTTAAATTTACAAATAAAAATAAATTTCTAAAATACAAACATATTTGTTCGGTAGAGAAAAAAAATGACAAATCATGAAAACATTTACCATATATACTCGAGTATACCGTGTTTCCCCGATAGTAAGACACCTCCGATAGTAAGACGTAGTGGGGTTTTAGGGGGGTGGGCTAATGTAAGACGTACCCTGAAAGTAAGACATAGCAAACTGTACGTTGGAAAAATTGCTGCATTAACAGCGGGATGCGGCCGGTTAGAGCGGGATGCGGTCGGATCTGGAGCGGAATGAGCGGAGGGATGTGGAGGCCGCGGGAGCAGCAGTAATGTTGTTCGTGGTCCATCAAAAACAAGCAGCCTCAGTGCCCTCATGTGCAGCCGCTGGTGGTCCCTCTGATTGGCCCAGCGGCTCCTGCATGAGGAAGAAGAAGCCACACCTCTACCCAGCACCGCAGAGGAATTGATCCGATCCTCATTACGGTACCAAGTAAGCAATTCACAAAATGCACCATGTAAAGTTTCCTTAACTTGCGGTACACTTACGGCGCAATCGCGGCAAGTCCCTATACGGTACATTGCATGGAGACTTGCTGTGATTGCTGTGGGATACTGTATGGGGCTGTAACCCTATGGAAGGCTGTATGGGGCTGTAACCCTATGGGAGACTGTGTGGGATACTGTATGGGGCTGTTACCCTATGGGAGACTGTGTGGGATACTGTATGGGGCTGTTACCCTATGGGAGACTGTGTGGGATACTGTATGGGGCTGTAACCCTATGGAAGGCTGTGTGGGATACTGTATGGGGCTGTAACCCTATGGAAGGCTGTATGGGGCTGTAACCCTATGGAAGGCTGTGTGGGGCTGTAACCCTATGGGAGACTGTGTGGGATACTGTATGGGGCTGTTACCCTATGGGAGGCTGTGTGGGATACTGTATGGGGCTGTAACCCTATGGAAGGCTGTGTGGGATACTGTATGGGGCTGTAACCCTATGGAAGGCTGTATGGGGCTGTAACCCTATGGAAGGCTGTGTGGGATACTGTATGGGGCTGTAACCCTATGGAAGACTGTGTGGGATACTGTATGGGGCTGTAACCCTATGGGAGACTGTGTGGGATACTGTATGGGGCTGTTACCCTATGGGAGGCTGTGTGGGATACTGTATGGGGCTGTAACCCTATGGAAGGCTGTGTGGGATACTGTATGGGGCTGTAACCCTATGGAAGGCTGTATGGGGCTGTAACCCTATGGAAGGCTGTGTGGGATACTGTATGGGGCTGTAACCCTATGGGAGACTGTGTGGGATACTGTATGGGGCTGTAACCCTATGGAAGGCTGTGTGGGATACTGTATGGGGCTGTTACCCTATGGAAGGATGTGTGGGATACTGTATGGGGCTGTAACCCTATGGAAGGCTGTATGGGATACTGTATGGGGCTGTAACCCTATGGGAGACTGCGTGGGATACTGTATGGGGCTGTTACCCTATGGGAGACTGCGTGGGATACTGTATGGGGCTGTAACCCTATGGGAGACTGTGTGGGATACTGTATGGGGCTGTTACCCTATGGGAGACTGTGTGGGATACTGTATGGGGCTGTTACCCTATGGGAGACTGTGTGGGATACTGTATGGGGCTGTAACCCTATGGGAGACTGTGTGGGATACTGTATGGGGCTGTAACCCTATGGAAGGCTGTGTGGGATACTGTATGGGGCTGTTACCCTATGGAAGGCTGTGTGGGATACTGTATGGGGCTGTAACCCTATGGAAGGCTGTGTGGGATACTGTATGGGGCTGTAACCCTATGGAAGGCTGTGTGGGATACTGTATGGGGCTGTTACCCTATGGAAGGCTGTGTGGGATACTGTATGGGGCTGTAACCCTATGGAAGGCTGTGTGGGATACTGTATGGGGCTGTAACCCTATGGAAGGCTGTATGGGGCTGTAACCCTATGGAAGGCTGTGTGGGGCTGTAACCCTATGGGAGACTGTGTGGGATACTGTATGGGGCTGTTACCCTATGGGAGACTGTGTGGGATACTGTATGGGGCTGTTACCCTATGGGAGGCTGTGTGGGATACTGTATGGGGCTGTAACCCTATGGAAGGCTGTGTGGGATACTGTATGGGGCTGTAACCCTATGGAAGGCTGTATGGGGCTGTAACCCTATGGAAGGCTGTGTGGGATACTGTATGGGGCTGTAACCCTATGGGAGACTGTGTGGGATACTGTATGGGGCTGTAACCCTATGGAAGGCTGTGTGGGATACTGTATGGGGCTGTAACCCTATGGAAGGCTGTGTGGGATACTGTATGGGGCTGTAACCCTATGGAAGGCTGTATGGGGCTGTAACCCTATGGAAGGCTGTGTGGGATACTGTATGGGGCTGTAACCCTATGGGAGACTGTGTGGGATACTGTATGGGGCTGTTACCCTATGGGAGACTGTGTGGGATACTGTATGGGGCTGTAACCCTATGGGAGACTGTGTGGGATACTGTATGGGGCTGTTACCCTATGGGAGACTGTGTGGGATACTGTATGGGGCTGTTACCCTATGGGAGACTGTGTGGGATACTGTATGGGGCTGTAACCCTATGGAAGGCTGTGTGGGATACTGTATGGGGCTGTTACCCTATGGAAGGCTGTGTGGGATACTGTATGGGGCTGTTACCCTATGGGAGACTGTGTGGGATACTGTATGGGGCTGTAACCCTATGGAAGGCTGTGTGGGATACTGTATGGGGCTGTTACCCTATGGAAGGCTGTGTGGGATACTGTATGGGGCTGTAACCCTATGGGAGACTGTGTGGGATACTGTATGGGGCTGTAACCCTATGGAAGGCTGTGTGGGATACTGTATGGGGCTGTTACCCTATGGAAGGCTGTGTGGGATACTGTATGGGGCTGTAACCCTATGGGAGACTGTGTGGGATACTGTATGGGGCTGTAACCCTATGGAAGGCTGTATGGGGCTGTAACCCTATGGAAGGCTGTGTGGGATACTGTATGGGGCTGTAACCCTATGGAAGGCTGTGTGGGATACTGTATGGGGCTGTTACCCTATGGGAGACTGTGTGGGATACTGTATGGGGCTGTAACCCTATGGGAGACTGTGTGGGATACTGTATGGGGCTGTTACCCTATGGGAGACTGTGTGGGATACTGTATGGGGCTGTAACCCTATGGAAGGCTGTGTGGGATACTGTATGGGGCTGTAACCCTATGGAAGGCTGTATGGGATACTGTATGGGGCTGTAACCCTATGGGAGACTGTGTGGGATACTGTATGGGGCTGTTACCCTATGGGAGACTGTGTGGGATACTGTATGGGGCTGTTACCCTATGGGAGACTGTGTGGGATACTGTATGGGGCTGTAACCCTATGGAAGGCTGTGTGGGATACTGTATGGGGCTGTTACCCTATGGAAGGCTGTGTGGGATACTGTATGGGGCTGTAACCCTATGGAAGGCTGTGTGGGATACTGTATGGGGCTGTAACCCTATGGAAGGCTGTATGGGGCTGTAACCCTATGGAAGGCTGTGTGGGGCTGTAACCCTATGGGAGACTGTGTGGGATACTGTATGGGGCTGTTACCCTATGGGAGACTGTGTGGGATACTGTATGGGGCTGTTACCCTATGGGAGGCTGTGTGGGATACTGTATGGGGCTGTAACCCTATGGAAGGCTGTGTGGGATACTGTATGGGGCTGTAACCCTATGGAAGGCTGTATGGGGCTGTAACCCTATGGAAGGCTGTGTGGGATACTGTATGGGGCTGTAACCCTATGGAAGGCTGTGTGGGATACTGTATGGGGCTGTTACCCTATGGAAGGCTGTGTGGGATACTGTATGGGGCTGTAACCCTATGGAAGGCTGTATGGGATACTGTATGGGGCTGTAACCCTATGGGAGACTGTGTGGGATACTGTATGGGGCTGTTACCCTATGGGAGACTGTGTGGGATACTGTATGGGGCTGTAACCCTATGGGAGACTGTGTGGGATACTGTATGGGGCTGTTACCCTATGGGAGACTGTGTGGGATACTGTATGGGGCTGTTACCCTATGGGAGACTGTGTGGGATACTGTATGGGGCTGTAACCCTATGGAAGGCTGTGTGGGATACTGTATGGGGCTGTTACCCTATGGAAGGCTGTGTGGGATACTGTATGGGGCTGTAACCCTATGGAAGGCTGTGTGGGATACTGTATGGGGCTGTAACCCTATGGAAGGCTGTATGGGGCTGTAACCCTATGGAAGGCTGTGTGGGGCTGTAACCCTATGGGAGACTGTGTGGGATACTGTATGGGGCTGTTACCCTATGGGAGACTGTGTGGGATACTGTATGGGGCTGTTACCCTATGGGAGGCTGTGTGGGATACTGTATGGGGCTGTAACCCTATGGAAGGCTGTGTGGGATACTGTATGGGGCTGTAACCCTATGGAAGGCTGTGTGGGATACTGTATGGGGCTGTTACCCTATGGGAGACTGTGTGGGATACTGTATGGGGCTGTAACCCTATGGAAGGCTGTGTGGGATACTGTATGGGGCTGTTACCCTATGGAAGGCTGTGTGGGATACTGTATGGGGCTGTTACCCTATGGGAGACTGTGTGGGATACTGTATGGGGCTGTAACCCTATGGAAGGCTGTGTGGGATACTGTATGGGGCTGTAACCCTATGGAAGGCTGTGTGGGATACTGTATGGGGCTGTAACCCTATGGAAGGCTGTGTGGGATACTGTATGGGGCTGTAACCCTATGGAAGGCTGTGTGGGATACTGTATGGGGCTGTAACCCTATGGAAGGCTGTGTGGGATACTGTATGGGGCTGTAACCCTATGGAAGGCTGTATGGGGCTGTAACCCTATGGAAGGCTGTGTGGGATACTGTATGGGGCTGTAACCCTATGGGAGACTGTGTGGGATACTGTATGGGGCTGTTACCCTATGGGAGACTGTGTGGGATACTGTATGGGGCTGTTACCCTATGGAAGGCTGTGTGGGATACTGTATGGGGCTGTAACCCTATGGGAGACTGTGTGGGATACTGTATGGGGCTGTAACCCTATGGAAGGCTGTGTGGGATACTGTATGGGGCTGTAACCCTATGGAAGGCTGTGTGGGATACTGTATGGGGCTGTAACCCTATGGAAGGCTGTGTGGGATACTGTATGGGGCTGTTACCCTATGGAAGGCTGTGTGGGATACTGTATGGGGCTGTTACCCTATGGGAGACTGTGTGGGATACTGTATGGGGCTGTTACCCTATGGGAGACTGTGTGGGATACTGTATGGGGCTGTAACCCTATGGAAGGCTGTGTGGGATACTGTATGGGGCTGTTACCCTATGGAAGGCTGTGTGGGATACTGTATGGGGCTGTTACCCTATGGGAGACTGTGTGGGATACTGTATGGGGCTGTTACCCTATGGAAGGCTGTGTGGGATACTGTATGGGGCTGTAACCCTATGGAAGGCTGTGTGGGATACTGTATGGGGCTGTAACCCTATGGAAGGCTGTGTGGGATACTGTATGGGGCTGTAACCCTATGGGAGGCTGTGTGGGATACTGTATGGGGCTGTAACCCTATGGAAGGCTGTGTGGGATACTGTATGGGGCTGTAACCCTATGGAAGGCTGTGTGGGATACTGTATGGGGCTGTAACCCTATGGTAGGCTGTGTGGGATACTGTATGGGGCTGTAACCCTATGGAAGGCTGTGTGGGATACTGTATGGGGCTGTAACCCTATGGAAGGCTGTGTGGGATACTGTATGGGGCTGTTACCCTATGGAAGGCTGTGTGGGATACTGTATGGGGCTGTAACCCTATGGAAGGCTGTGCGGGATACCGTATGGGGCTGTAACCCTATTGAAGGCTGTGCGGGATACCGTATGGGGCTGTTACCCTATGGGAGACTGTGTGGGATACTGTATGGGGCTGTAACCCTATGGGAGACTGTGTGGGATACTGTATGGGGCTGTTACCCTATGGAAGGCTGTGTGGGATACTGTATGGGGCTGTAACCCTATGGAAGGCTGTGTGGGATACTGTATGGGGCTGTAACCCTATGGAAGGCTGTGTGGGATACTGTATGGGGCTGTAACCCTATGGGAGACTGTGTGGGATACTGTATGGGGCTGTAACCCTATGGAAGGCTGTGTGGGATACTGTATGGGGCTGTAACCCTATGGGAGACTGTGATATGGAACCATAAGCAATGCATATTCCGTACGCTATATTTTTGCCCCTAGACATGAGCGCTTCCGGTTCCAGTGGTAAAAGGAAGAGCTACACCGTGGAGTATAAAAAAGCGATTGTCGAAGAATCTTGGGGCAAAAATGTAGTGGAGTTCTGCAAGGAGAAAATGTTGGATCACCGACTGGTCCAAAAATGGCGTGCAGAATACACTAACCTGAGTGAAAAAGTGGAGAGCGGAATGGCTAAAAAGCGCAAGATTGGATGTGGTCGTCAACCAATATATACAGAGCTGGAAAGCCTGGTCTCTGAGTGGGTTGCAGACAGGAGAGCAAGGACATTGGTGGTGACCAGGGCTCAGATTCAGGAATATGCCCTTGCAGCGGCACCACAGTTTGACATTTCCCCTGAACAATTCAAGGCATCACAGCACTGGGTGGATAACTTTCTTGAACGCAATGACCTGTCTATGAGAAGATCCACAACCCTCTTTAGGCTGGAAGATGCTGAGATTCTTAAACGTGCATTTACCTACAAGAAGTTTGTAGATGACATTGACTTCTCTAAATACAGTCTTTGCAACATGATCGCCATGGATGAAACTGCCGTGTTCATGGGCCAAGCAGCTCAAACCACCATTGATCAACGAGGTGCCTCCTCAGTGTACGTTCCCTCCACCACTTATGAAAGTGCACGTGTCACCTGCATTTTGGCGATTCGTCTGGATGGCACTAAAGTAACACCGCTACTCATTGCAAAGGGCAAGAAGGACAAGATTGAGCGGGTTTCTGGCATTTATGTGCTGGAAACTGAAAAAGCCTGGGCCACACAAGCTGTTATAAGGAAGTGGCTTGATTTAATGCTGCCGCTTGTTATGCGAGGGAACAAAAGAGGGATGCTGATCTGGGATGCAGCCAGCGCACACCGCGCCAAAAACATGAAAAACTTCCTTCATGAGCGGAGAATCGACCAATTCATGATTCCTGCAGGGATGACGGCTTATCTCCAGACTCTGGATATCGCCATTAACAAGCCGTTCAAGGACTATCTGCGTGCGGAAATCAATGACTACATTGAAAACCGAATGGAGAGAAATGTACGTGGGAACTTTGTGAAGCCCAGACTGGCAGAGATTGTGAACTGGGTGAAGAATTCATGGGATAAGATCACTGACACCTGCGTTGCAAATGCACTGCGATCTGGCTACCTGGACAAGACCTGCTCATTTCAGGACAGTGCCGTTGCTACCCATGAGAGATATGGGCCAATGATTCAGCAGGAAATGGAGTCCCGAGAGTCCCAAGAAAATCCACGGGAACCTCAGAGTGTGGATGTTTATGATGATGTTCCTGAAGATGATGACATGGTTGTCATGGAATAAATCTGTTTTATCTTCCAGTATACGGTAACATATTCAGACTGCTCGTTCTTACCGTTTTTCATTGTTTTACATGTTATACATGGAAATACCGTCATGATACGGTTGTAACAAGACGTTCTTGGCACTTGCTTTTATAAAACTGATTTCTGGTGACTACCATACTGTTCAGTTTGTTAATAAATGTTAATTTTAATGGTTAAAACAAAAATCGACATTTTTTTTTTTCCAATATAAGACATAGTGGGACTTTTGGGGGTAAAAAGAATGTATGACACTGTCTTACTTTCGGGGAAACACGGCCGACCCGAATATACAGTTAGGGCCAGAAATATTTGGACAGTGACACAATTTTTGCGAGTTGGGCTCTACATGCCACCACATTGGTTTTGAAATGAAATCTCTACAACAGAATTCAAGTGCAGATTGTAACGTTTAATTTGAAGGGTTGATCAAAAATATCTGATAGAAAATGTAGGAATTGTACACATTTCTTTACAAACACTCCACATTTTAGGAGCTCAAAAGTAATTGGACAAATAAACATAACCCAAACAAAATATTTTTTTTTTCAATATTTTGTTGCGAATCCTTTGGAGGCAATCACTGCCTTAAGTCTGGAACCCATGGACATCACCAAACGCTGGGTTTCCTCCTTCTTAATTCTTTGCCAGGCCTTTACAGCCGCAGCCTTCAGGTCTTGCTTGTTTGTGGGTCTTTCCGCCTTAAGTCTGGATTTGAGCAAGTGAAATGTATGCTCAATTGGGTTAGGATCTGGTGATTGACTTGGCCATTGCAGAATGTTCCACTTTTTTGCACTCATGAACTCCTGGGTAGCTTTGGCTGTATGCTTGGGGTCATTGTCCATCTGTACTATGAAGCGCCGTCCGATCAACTTGGCAGCATTTGGCTGAATCTGGGCTGAAAGTATATCCCGGTACACTTCAGAATTCATCCGGCTACTCTTGTCTGCTGTTATGTCATCAATAAACACAAGTGACCCAGTGCCATTGAAAGCCATGCATGCCCATGCCATCACGCTGCCTCCACCATGTTTTACAGAGGATGTGGTGTGCCTTGGATCATGTGCCGTTCCCTTTCTTCTCCAAACTTTTTTCTTCCCATCATTCTGGTACAGGTTGATCTTTGTCTCATCTGTCCATAGAATACTTTTCCAGAACTGAGCTGGCTTCTTGAGGTGTTTTTCAGCAAATGTAACTCTGGCCTGTCTATTTTTGGAATTGATGAATGGTTTGCATCTAGATGTGAACACTTTGTATTTACTTTCATGGAGTCTTCTCTTTACTGTTGACTTAGAGACAGATACACCTACTTCACTGAGAGTGTTCTGGACTTCAGTTGATGTTGTGAACGGGTTCTTCTTGACCAACGAAAGTATGCGGCGATCATCCACCACTGTTGTCATCCGTGGACGCCCAGGCCTTTTTGAGTTCCCAAGCTCACCAGTCAATTCCTTTTTTCTTAGAATGTACCTGACTTGATTTTGCTACTCCAAGCATGTCTGCTATCTCTCTGATGGATTTTTTTCTTTTTTTTCAGCCTCAGGATGTTCTGCTTCACCTCAATTGAGAGTTCCTTTGACCGCATGTTGTCTGGTCACAGCAACAGCTTCCAAATGCAAAACCACACACCTGGAATCAACCCCAGACCTTTTAACTACTTCATTGATTACAGGTTTACGAGGGAGATGCCTTCAGAGTTAATTGCAGCCCTTAGAGTCCATTGTCCAATTACTTTTGGTCCCTTGAAAAAGAGGAGGCTATGCATTACAGAGCTATGATTCCTAAACCCTTTCTCTGATTTGGATGTGGAAACTCTCATATTGCAGCTGGGAGTGTGCACTTTCAGCCCATATTATATATATATAATTGTATTTCTGAACATGTTTTAGTAAACAGCTAAAATAACAAAACTTGTGTCACTGTCCAAATATTTCTGGCCCTAACTGTAAGCCGAGACCCCTAATTTTACCACAAAAAACTGGGAAAACTTATTGACTCGAGTATAAGCCGAAGGGGGGAAATCCACCATTACAGATAAAAAGTCTGGTCATGTGCATTGCAGCTTAGTAACTCCATGGAGATCATAGTAATAGCAGTTAACCCCTTCATACCCCTCACATTAACCCCGTGTGCCTCACATAAGATTTACTGATATGTGGGACATATGGAGGTAATAATTAGGTATCTTCATAATTAAGGTCCTTCATTAGTACCCTCATGTGTCTCACATATTAGTAACCCTTATATGGGAACACAGGGGTTAATATGATGGGACATGATGGGGTTACCTGTTATTAATGTGAGGCACATGGAGTTACTGAAATTAAATTAATAACCCCAAATGCCTGATATTAATAGGCAGAGTAACTAAAGGAAGGTCCCTGTGTGTGTCACGTTACTGTAGCTTCCTCTCCTCCATACAACAGACATCTCCCATAAGACACAATGAATCCTGGCCACTCATCTGCAGGGTAGATGCTAAATCCTAGTGTGCTAAAGGACCTCTGATGACGTCATGACCATGTGATTGGACTATGGTGTGGGCGGAGCTACTAGGATTTAGACTCAACCTTATCTGCAGATGTTACATACCAGTGGCTACAGGACCTTTCATGACATCACAGTCACGTGACCTCATGACAAGCCAATCACAGAGCAGTAGCACTAAAGGACCTCCCCCTTCCAGGTCCTTCCAGTTTTTTGTGCTCCCTGGACCCTGACTCGTGTATAAGCCAAGGAGAGCTTTTTCAGCATGAAAAATGTGCTGACAAAGTCGGCTTATACTCGGGTATATACGGTAATAAACGATCAAAAAGTCATATTTTCCCCAAAAGGGTGTCATTAAAAACTACAGTTTGTCCTGAAAAAAAGAGCTCCATAGATGAAAATATTACAAAGGTATGGGTGTCAGAATAGGATGATGCAAAGCGAACAGAGGACCCTTCTCTTGGGGAGTATTGATGATGTTTTTTTTAAAGCACCGTGGGTATGTGCAGGCTAAGCATGGAGATATCTAAGACACTAAACCACTGGTTCACAGGGATCTGCTGGTGATTTAGTGTCTCAAATTCACATGACAGGTCTCCTTTAAAATCCTATACGTAAAGTTGTAGTGAATCCTCATAAATGGTCAAAGTAACTGTTTCTATAACATATTGCATTCTTCATAGACCGTAAAAGGTGAAGTCTTCCTATGTTGTCACCTACAGTACTTGTAAGTCACAGAGAGAGTCCCTTGACGTATAAGTATGAGACGCACTGAAGCTGCGCCTGCATGATCACCTAATGGAGGATGGGTGTAATCAAACACCCCCCTCCAGCACTATTGGCCAGGATTGGTGAAAACATGGATCTTGGCTGTTCCAAATTCTACCATACAGTCATCCAAAAATGATTCCCTTAAATAGAACTTGTCACCAAGATTTTCCCCACTGAACCCGCAGCATTGCCGTGTAGGGTATAAAATCTCTTTTTATCTTTACATCTATAAAGTAAAAATACACACCTGAGAATGGGGGTTGCCTGTATCCCCCACTTGGGTAACAAATGGATGAATGATCCGGGTAGAGTTTTAAGGCAGAAATTCTCAGCTTTAAAATGAAACCAGAACCAAGGTTTTAGATGCGACAGAGGTGAACATATCGGCATCTGAAGAGATCGCCCTTTCCAGCCTCTCGCTGTGTCGCTACTCAGTCGCAGATGTGAACCTAGTCTTATTGATGTTATTGATTAGTCTATTACAGGGGTCTCAAACTCAATTTACCCCAAGGCCGCTGGAGGTAGAGTCTGGGTGAGGCTGGGCCGCATCAGGTTTTCCCAATTTTTTTTTTTCTAAAAGTCGCCATATTCTGACAGCTGTAACTTTTTTGTACGTCCGTGTACGGGGATGCATAGGGCGTCTTTTTTTTTGCGGGGCCGGGTGTACTTTTTATTTCTACCATTTTCGGGAAATGCTATTGCTTTGATCACTTTTTAGTCAATTTTTTATCAGAATCAAAACAGTGAAAAAACAGCGGTTTGGCACTTTTGACTATTTTTCCCGCTACGGCATTTACCGAACAGGAAAAATATTTGGGCGATTTCGGACACGGGGATACCTAACATGTATGTGTTTCACGGTATTTAACTACTTTTATATGTGTTCTAGGGAAAGGGGGGGGATTTGAATTTTTAATACTTTATATTTTTTTTATATATATTTTTTTTGCATTTATTAGACCCCCTAGGGTTGCTGAACCCCAGGGGGTCTCATCACTAATGCAATGCGTTACAATGCTAATGCATTGCAAAAAATCATCATTGCAATCAATCAGATTGCAGACAAGCCTGGGAGCCTTGTAAAGGCTCCCAGCTGTCATAGCAACGTGACATCGGCCCTGGAGCTTGCTCCAGGCGCTGGCAATCACCGGCAAAATGGCGGCGCCCATGCACTGCCGGGAAAATGGCGCCTCCGGTGCCTTTGACTGTGGCGCCGGAGGGGTTAATGCCTCCAATTGGTCCCGGGACCGATCGGAGACATTAGTGCCGGTTGTCTACTGCTTAAAGCCGTAGACACCCGGGGGCTATGGCGGCCGCCCGGCTCCCGGGCGGTCGCCATAGTTACACACCCGGCATGCACCGTACTGCAGTCCTATGAAAAAGTTTGGGCACCCCTATTAATCTTAATCATTTTTAGTTCTAAATATTTTGGTATTTGCAACAGCCATTTCAGTTTGATATATCTAATAACTGATGGACACAGTAATATTTCAGGATTGAAATGAGGTTTATTGTACTAACAGAAAATGCGCAATATGCATTAAACCAAAATTTGACCGGTGCAAAAGTATGGGCACCTCAACAGAAAAGTGACATTAATATTTAGTAGATCCTCCTTTTGCAAAGATAACAGCCTCTAGTCGCTTCCTGTAGCTTTTAATCAGTTCCTGGATCCTGGATGAAGGTATTTTGGACCATTCCTCTTTACAAAACAATTCAAGTTCAGTTAAGTTAGATGGTCGCCGAGCATGGACAGCCCGCTTCAAATCATCCCACAGATGTTCAATGATATTCAGGTCTGGGGACTGGGATGGCCATTCCAGAACATTGTAATTGTTCCTCTGCATGAATGCCTGAGGATTTGGAGCGGTGTTTTGGATCATTGTCTTGCTGAAATATCCATCCCCGGCGTAACTTCAACTTCGTCACTGATTCTTGAACATTATTCTCAAGACTCTGCTGATACTGAGTGGAATCCATGCGACCCTCAACTTTAACAAGATTCCCGGTGCCGGCATTGGCCACACAGCCCCAAATATGATGGAACCTCCACCAAATTTTACAGTGGGTAGCAAGTGTTTTTCTTGGAATGCTGTTTTTTTTGGACGCCATGCATAACGCCGTTTTGTATGACCAAACAACCCAATCTTTGTTTCATCAATCCACAGGACCTTCTTCCAAAATGAAGCTGGCTTGTCCAAATCTGCTTTTGCATACCTCAGGCAACTCTGTTTGTGGCGTGCTTGCAGAAACGGCTTCTTTCTCATCACTCTCCCATACAGCTTCTCCTTGTGCAAAGTGCGCTGTATTGTTGACCGATGCACAGTGACACCATCTGCAGCAAGATGATGCTGCAGCTCTTTGGAGGTGGTGTGTGGATTGTCCTTGACTGTTCTCACCATTCTTCTTCTCTGCATTTCTGATATTTTTCTTGGCCTGCCACTTCTGGGCTTAACAAGAACTGTCCCTGTGGTCTTCCATTTCCTTACTATGTTCCTCACAGTGGAAACTGACAGGTTAAATCTCTGAGACAACGTTTTGTATCCTTCCCATGAACGACTATGTTGAACAATCTTTGTTTTCAGATCATTTGAGAGCGGGCTGTCCATGCTCGGCGACCATCAAACTTAACTGAACTTGAATTGTTTTGTAGAAAGAAATGGTCCAAAATCCCTTCATCCAGGATCCAGGAACTGATTAAAAGCTACAGGAAGCGACTAGAGGCTGTTATCTTTGCAAAAGGAGGATCTACTAAATATTAATGTCACTTTTCTGTTGAGGTGCCCATACTTTTGCACCGGTCAAATTTTGGTTTAATGCATATTGCACATTTTCTGTTAGTACAATAAACCTCATTTCAATCCTGAAATATTACTGTGTCCATCAGTTATTAGATATATCAAACTGAAATGGCTGCTGCAAACACCAAAATATTTAGAACTAAAAATGATTAAGATTAATAGGGGTGCCCAAACTTTTTCATAGGACTGTATTACCGGGGGCCACAAACTATTGTCCCGAGGGCCAGAGTTGGGCCGCGAGTTTGAGACCCCTGCTCTATTACATACATACTGCTTTGCTATATCTACAGTAGAACAAATGTGGAAATTATCTCCAAAGGTTGAAAACTGCATTTTGATATTTTGTTTTAGCCACCGTATACATATAACTACTTTAAGTGACTCTCACCTGACAGAGTCCAGTCTGGGAAACAAGGGTCCATGTTTCAAGTGTATTTCCCAGGCTGAACGTCAATGTGTGAATAGAACTCACTGTTTCATAGTAAGTTATGCTGCAGTGACTTCCCGAATGGCCGCAGCACTACTGTACCAAACTGATATAAAGCTATCGGCTCGGTACAGTAGCGCTTCAGCCATTTGGTAGCTCACTGCATCGTAACTCACCCTCAGTAAGTTCCATTCACACCGCTAAGTTCAGTCTGGGAAATACGAACCACCCACGGATCCTTTTTCCCAGAAGAGACTGATTCATTCATCATGTGAAAGTTTCCTTATTGTGTTTTGCACAAATTAAAATAAAACCTATTTCTAATTCAACAGGTGATGGAACCAAAGATTTGGGAAATCTCTTTTCATTTCCAGATTATAAGGTGAAATATAGCGATATCACAGAGGATAATTGTGGAGAATGTTGTAGAACACTACTTACCGCAACTGTACCCTCAGTCCTTCATATCAAAGATCGATCTACTGATCCCACCAGTCACAAGGAACCTTCATCTGGTCGACCACGGATTATTAAACAAAATACTGGAGATCCAAGGGGTAAAATATTTCCATGTTCCGAATGTGGGAAGTGTTTTAAAAAGAAATCTATTTTATCCATGCACCAAAGAATTCACAGAGATGAGCGGCCATTTCCATGCTCAGAATGTGGGAAATGTTTCCGGCAGAAGTCCGATCTGAAGGTACATCAAAGAAGACACAGAAAGGAGAGGCCACATTCATGTCCAGAATGTAATAGAGGTTTTCTACAGAAATCAGATCTCATGGCACATCAGAGAACTCACACAGGGGAGAAGCCATATTCATGTTCAGAATGTGGGAAATGTTTTACCCAAAGATCAACCCTTGTTACACATCAGAGAACTCACACAGGGGTGAAGCCATATTCATGTTCTGAATGTGAGAAATATTTTCGCCAGAGATCAGGTCTTCTTCTACATCAAATAAGGCACAGGAGCCAAGACCCATATTCCTGTCCAGAATGTGATAGAGGTTTTATACAGAAATACGATCTCATTGCACATCAAAGAACGCACACAGGAGAGAAACCATATGCATGTTCTGAATGTGGGAAGTGTTTTACCCAAAGATCATCCCTTGTTACACATCAGAGAACTCACACAGGAGAGAAGCCATATTCCTGTTCTGAATGTGGGAAATGTTTTAGCCAAAGATCAATCTTTGCTATACATCAGATTTCTCACACAGGAGAAAGGCCATTTTCATGTACAGAATGTGGAAAGTGTTTTAGCCAGAAGTCTGATCTTGTTAAACATGTGGTAATCCACACAGGGGAGAAGCCATTCTCATGTTCGGAATGTGGGAAATGTTTTCGACATAAGCCCGATGTTGTTAAACACCAGAGAAGTCACACGGGGGAGAAGCCTTATATCTGTAAAGAATGTGGGAAATGTTTTCGACATAAATCATCCCTTGTTACACATCAGAGAATTCACACAGGAGAGAAGCCATTCTCATGTCCAGAATGTGGGAAATGTTTTAGACACAAGTCTGATGTTATTAAACACCGGGTAATACATACAGGGGAGAAGCCATTTTCGTGTTCAGAATGTGGTAAGTGTTATAATCATAGATCAGCAGTTGCTCAGCATAAAAAGAGAAGCCATTCTAATGTTCAGACTGTAGCAGATGTACACAGTGGAATATAGAAACCTATTAAATAGTCACTGACTCTTCAGACAACTAAGTCTCAAATTCTGCACCTGTTTTCTGCCTGAAAAACCTTTTTTAAAGACTATGGCATTCAGTGTCTGTCTTCTTACTAATTTGCTGTTCACTACCTGGGCTACGAGCGTGTGCATATAGTTGTCCTGAACGTTCTCCCTGTGTTTGTGTATATTAAGACATAAAAATTAATGCAACAAATGTGAGTGAAAAATACCGCTGGCTCACTGACAATTCACGTCATTGTATGCACGAGGCCTTACTAGTCTTAAGAAACGAGCAGGCTTAGTATGGGAACACATTGAGTTGTGGGGGGATGGGGGTACTGGTCTCTCATCACCCGCTCTGCACTCTTGCAGGTTTCCACACAGCTTCCCTGCCTTAACACTGCATAGGAGTCTGCAGCTTCTGACTTTGAGTGTAAGGACAGTGTATGTACTTTTTATTTACCTCTGACTAGCTGCTTGTGTTATTACAGATGGGATGTTAGCTATAGACAGCAAAGCATCTTTCCTGATTGTGCTCAGATTTGACTATTTAGATGCATCGTGAAAGGAGGAGGGAGGGGGCGAAGCAACATGAGGGATGGGCTCCAATCATGTGTTCTGGGGTCAGGACCAGGCCGTGAACCCAAGATCCGATATGAAAAGCTCATTGGAGGAGAAAAGGTAAATTTAAAGACGAACTTTCCACACTTCCATCCAGTCCAACTCGTTGCTTTACTTAATAGCTACTGTTCCATTGATTTTTTGCACAGTTGGAAGTTTTTCTCTAGCCCCCACCATTCCTGAGCAGTTAGTTCTGTTAGTTTTGGTGCATGATAGGCTATTTAGTGTCTGTACTGTCAGGCAGGAGCATACAAGGGGTGGGATTCTGAGCTCTGACATTGGCTGCTCTAAATGGAGCTCTGAATGACACACTTGGCCCGACACCACCCACCTGACGCTACAGACCTTAAAGAGGACCTTTCACCATTTTGCCCATAGGCAGTTCTATATACTGCCGGAAAGCTGACAGTGCGCTGAGTTCAGCGCACTGTCGGCTTTCCCGATCTGGGCCCGGTGTGAAGAGCTTACGGTCCGGTTCCGTAGCTCTTCTATGGTCAGAAGGGCGTTTCTGACAGTTAGCCAGAGACGTCCTTCTTCACAGCACAGCCAATCGCGCTGTGCTGTGAGAGCCGGGAGGAACGCCCCCTCCCTCCCTGATGATGCTCGTCTATGGACGAGTACTGCGAGCAGAGGGAGGGAGCGTTCCTCCCGGCTCTCACAGCACAGCGCAATAGGCGCTGCTGGGCAGAAGGACGTCTGGCTAACTGTCAGAAACGCCCTTCTGACCATAGAAGAGTTACGGTACCGAACCGTAAGCTCTTCACACCAGGCCCAGATCGGGAAAGCCAACAGTGTGCTGAACTCAGTGCACTGTCAGCTTTCCGGCAGTATATAGAACTGCCTATGGGCAAAATGGTGAAAGGTCCTCTTTAAATATCACATCAGGAACCACTAATACCTGTGAATGTTGCTCAAGAATGGTGGGGGCTAGAAAAAAAAAATTTCAACTGTGCTGGAATTTCAATTTCAACCACCACTATATTGTAGGACTGGAAGCTGCATACAGTGTACCTGTATATGGCTTCCAGCAGTAGAAACAGATGTTCGGGGTGCCAGGTGTCAGACCTCAACTGATCTGATAGAGTAACAAAAATCTTCAGATCCTTAACCATTCCTTTAATGACAGCACGCGATGTCCACACTATACAGACACTGAATGAGTAGTGTACTGTAAGAGCAGGCAAGAGATATTCAACCATAGAAATGTTTGCAATAGATGTGCTATATATAACATCAGGGCCAGCTCCAGGTTTGTGTGGGCCCATGGGCGACAGAGCCCCAGTGGGCCCCTTTTGCAGTAACTCGTACACTGCAGCAAAACAAAAACCAAAACTATAAAAATTGGGTGGTTTTTTGCTAAGGGAGACCTACTGGAGTGGACTGTAATACAGTCCATTCCATCCAAGTAGGTACAAGTGGTTTGGACATCGGAAACTAAAGAGGAATTTGAGGCAGACATCTGCCTTGGATTTTTCCTTATTTTCTGCCCCTGGCTCACGGTGCGGGGTATCAGCATTCTGTGGCAGTTTCCAACCACTGAGTTAGACCCAAATGAATAAGTCTAAGCAGTGAAGAGTCTCAAGCCGCAGCCTCCGAATCAGCTGCAGAATTTGTGAAAGATCTAGCAAGATGATATTTTTTTCTAGCTTCCTGCTCCACAGTAGACCCCCCATACAGCATTATATGCTCTGCCGTGGCCCCCACACAGCAATATGTGCTCCACAGTGGCCCCCACACAGCAGTATGTGCTCCGCAGTGACCCCCACACAGTAGTGTATGCTGTGGCCCCCTACACAGCATTATTTCTACAATGGCCCCCACACAGTATTATATGCTCCCAAACAGCCCCCACTTTCAGAGCTGGTGCTATTATGATACTCTGGGTTCACTTCAGACCCCAGACTATTATAATCAGAGGTCTAGGGGAAGTGATTAAAATTAACAACCTTACCTCACATCTCCTGGGTATCCTCGCTCCTCCTCTGCCTTGCAACCGAGGTCCTGCTACTCAGACGTCACTGCTGGGACCTGTGATTGGGCCTCAGTGGTCATGTGGAGCACAATGACATCATTACGCCGCTGCGCCCCATGTGACCACTGGGGCCCAATCACAGACCCCAGCAGTGAGGCCTGGGGAGCAGTACCTCAATCACCGGCCTGAAGAGCTGTGGAGTGGATGCTGAGCCTAGGACGGGTGAGTATAAGTATTTTTTTTTAATCACCTCCCCTGGGCTGGCATCTAATGAATAGGGGCCCCGGCGATCGCTAGGCCCCTTTCCATAAGCAGTATGTGTAGCTGAACTAGGCTTTCCTCTATTGCTATCATAATGGTCTGGGGCCTCAGCCGTTTCCAGCTGGCCATAGGCCCCATGCCCTACGCCACTGCCGAGTGGGCCCCTCAGAAGCTTGGGGCTCCGGCACTTGCTGATGCTGGCCCTGTGTAACATGCAGAGACATCACTGATATGTTTTCCTTGTGATCAGAAAGCAGATACTGGCATATCCTCCCACACTTGTCACTGATCACATGGTCTTAACTTCAGAGGACCTCTAGCTCCTTCAGCAGCCCATCTCCTGCACATATTGATTACATGATTGTACCATCATTGAAGGTCCTTTAGCTTACTGTTATATGGCATCAACTGGTATTCAGTGGCAAATGTCACTTATTTGTATTATATTCTTGTACTAGCTGGTACCCGCGACTTCGTCTGTGGTGATTGTAGCAGTGGGTATATACAGGCGGGGGTAAGGTTTTCGTACTATGTATATGGTATGGGATATGAAATGTAAGTTTGTATCTTGTTGTTTCTGTAATTCAGAGAATACGTGAGACTTTTGTGTTGAAGTTACTTTGTATTAGAGCTGCTATATATACGGTGTTGTGAGAAACTTTACATAGTGACTTTGGGACAGAAGTATTTGAAGTTAACCCTTTCCCGCCGATGGCATTTTTTGATTTTCGTTTTTGACTCCCCTCCTTCTAAACGCCATAACTTTTTTATTTCTCCGCTCCCAGAGCCATATGAGGTCTTAATTTTTCCTGGGACAAATTTTTCTTCATGATGCCACCATTATTTATTCTATATAATGTACTGGGAAGCAGGGAAAAAATTCAGAATGGGGTGGATTTGAAGAAAAAATGCATTTCTGCGACTTTCTTACGGGCTTTGGTTTTACGGCGTTCACTGTGCAACCAAAATGACATGTCCCTTGTATTCTGTGCTTCGTTACGATTCCGGGGATACCAAATTTATATGGTTTTATTTACATTTTGACCCCTTAAGAAAAATCCAAAACTGTGTTAAAAAATTATTTTTTGAAAAGTCGCCATATTCCAACAGCCGTAACTTTTTTATACGTGCGTGTACGGGGATGTATAGGGCGTCTTTTTTTGCGGGACTGGGTGTACTTTGTAGTTCTACCATTTTTGGGAAATGTTATTGCTTTGATCACTTTTTATTCAAATTTTTAGCAGAATCAAAACAGTGAAAAAATGGCAGTTTGGCACTTTTGACCATTTTTCCCGCTACGGCGTTTACTGAACAGGAAAAATATTTGTATAACTTTGTAGAGCGGGCGATTTAGGACGCGCGGATACCTAACATGTATGTATTTCACAGTTTTTAACTACTTTTATATGTGTTCTAGGGAAAGGGGGGTGATTTGAATTTTTAATCCTTTTTATTTTTTTTTGCATTTATTAGACCGCCTAGGGGTATTGACATGGGTGGGCGGTGTCGCGGATTGTCAGAGTGGTGGGGGCAAACATGGCTGCTCCGGAGCGTTAAAGAGCGCCTCCTGGAGTATCGTTAAGGTGAGGGGCAAAGTGGTAAAGTATATGTATATGTGATTGTGTGGGGTTAGGGGCGAGGCTGTAGAGGGCAATATGAATTTTGTGGCTTGCTATGGTCCAAAGTGTGTGAGATTGCAGAGATGGTGGTGTGAGTTTGGGTTTTGTGGGGGTCCTGGCACAAACGTATGTGCGCTATTGTGACAAAAAGTAGCCTATTGTTTAATCGAGTATAATAACTATGTTTGTGGAAAATTTCAGCCAAATCGGTGGAGCGGTTTTTGCGTGATTGACCGCCAAACATCCGAACATCCAAAGGGTCCTGGGAAAAACGTATGTGCGCTATTGTGACGAAAAGTAGCCTATTGCGCAATCGAGTGTAGGGACTATGTTTGTGGAAAATTTCAGCCAAATCGGGGTCCAAAGTGTGTGAGATTGCAGAGATAGTAGTGTGAGTTTGGGTTTTGTGGGGGTCCTGGGAAAAACGTATGTGCGCTATTGTGACAAAAAGTAGCTTATTGTTTAATTGGGTGTATTAACTATGTTTGTGGAAAATTTCAGCCAAATCGGTCGAGCGGGTTTTCCGTGATTGAGGAACAAACATCCGAACATCCAAACACACAAACCCACAAACTCACAAACTTTCACATTTATAATATTAATAGGATATTAGTATACACACAGCGTATATACAGAAACGAATGCAGATCAAAAAGTTACAATTTGCAATCTACAGTATATCTGGTATATATGCTTTATAAGATAACATAGTCACTGGCTACTAAGCGCGTTGAACATCTCTTTCCAAAACCGTAAGGGTTAAAGAGTTTTACAGAAAAAAACAAAATGATGGCTTCTTAAAACAGCGCCCCCACCAGTCTATAGGGTTTTCTGGTATTATGCCTTTCCCCAATATCTTTCATTGGAACAGAATTGCAGTACCAAAGACATCCCATGATAAGGTGTGGTGCTGTTTGTAGATGAAAGTAACCATGTTTTTGTAATCTTGGATAACCGCTTATGGTTAAGGCCCCACGTAGTGAGCTACAGCCAAAAAACGCTGCAGAAAAGACCGCAGAGCGGAAACACATCATACCTCTATTATACCTGTACAGAAACCACCATAAGACTCCTGGGTTTCTTCCCGCGTTGTGCTGAAGCCGCTGGTTGACCTCAGTGGTCATGTGACTGAGTCCTGATCCTCTTCTTGAGCCCACTGATTGGCCTCAATGGTCACATGACCGCTGAGGCCAATCAGCGGCTTCAGTATAACGCCGGTAGATGCTGCCGGAGCAGATGGACCGGACATGTGGGAGGACACTGGAGCATCAGGGAGCAGGTGAGTATGCTATTTTTTTTCACTGCACCCAGCTAATTTTAAACGTTAAAAAGGTTGTCCCCTTTTGCCTGGACTACCCCTTTAAATATTATGGACCACTAGCAGTTACCCGCGACTTCGTCTGCGGGTTGGCGGTGGCATTGAACTGCATATATGTGTTGTCCCCCCCCCCCCCCATCTCTTGCTCCAGTTCCTTGTCCCCCCATCTCTTCCCCCTAGTTTCGTGTCCCCCCATCTCTGCCCCCAGTTTCTTGTCCCCCCATCTCTAGCCCCAGTTTCTTGTCGCGCCATTGCTGCCCCCAGTTTCTTGGCCCCACATCGCTGCCCCCAGTTTCTTGGCCCCCCATCTGTGTCCCCCATCTCTGCCCCAGCTTCATGTCCCTCCATCTGTGCCCCGAGTTTCTTGTCCCCTCCCATCTCTGCTCCCAGCTTCATGTCCCTCCATCTCTGGCCCCAGTTTCTTGTCCCTCCATCTCTGGCCCCAGTTTCTTGTCCCCCCATCTCTGCCCCCAGCTTCATGTCCCCCTTCTACATCGGCCCCAGTGTAATAGCACTCACCCTGGCCACGCTCCCTCGCTGCTGCTTTCTCCGCTCGCTCAGTGCACATAGTTTTCGGACTGCTGCCTGTGTGTGGCGTCAGGTTGCTATGACGCTGGGCCGCGCTCTGCTGCATCTACGCCACACACAGGCAGCAGCGAGCGAACTATGTGCACTGAGCGGAGAGAGCGGCGGGGGACCGTGGCGAAGGTGAGTGCTACTACACTGAGGTGGATGTAGGAGGGGGACATGAAGCTGGGGAACGTGGTTGATCCCTGGGACACCCCCTCCCCGCTCCCCCCCGGGACACCCCCTTCCCCCTCTGCACTGACCTGTATGTGGCGTGTCGGGTGCAGCAGCCTCCTCCGTCTGCGATGTGTGCAGGTGGCCTAGTTTAGCTGCAGATCCGGGACGATGTGGCTGCCGCCATCTTGTTCACGGTGTTCCTGCTCAATTGGCACACCCACATTGAGCCCCCAACCTATGGTGCCGCAGCCCTGGCTCTATAGCCCGCCCACAGCCTGCCCTGCACCAATAGGAGGTGCGTGGACAGACCAGCGCTGGTGGAATGCCAGCTTCTACAGCCGAGCCCAGAGGTGTCTTTGGAGGGTCACGGTGGTGATTTGGGGTGAGTGACCCACATTTTAAGTAGCCTACTACCTTTTCCTGGCAAATATGTGTGCGTGTGTGAAATTTCCCCAAAATCCATTCAGCCGTTTGGCTGTGATTGAGGAACAAACATCCAAACTCACAAACTTTCACTATAATATTAATAGGATTTATGTTTCATCACTATATGTGCATCATCCTCAGATGAAAGGAACAACCACAGACATCCCAGTTATTTTTGTTTCCAGACTCTCTCAGAGGAATATGAGACTATTTCCCAGGATCATCAGGTAAGTGAAATTTCAAAACACAGTATATTATATTTCTGACATCTCCTGGTGTTAGAGTCTAAGATTTAGTGTACAAAAAGTAAGAGCCCCCCCCCACACACACACACACACACACACACACACACACAGTCTCCAGTGCTTAATAAATCTCAAGGCATGTGTAAGGACCCTGTTTGCAGGACTGGCAAACAAAAGACAACGCCAAAAAGCAGGCGGAATCATCGGCATCCATGATACTTACACACAGTGTAAATAAGGCTGAAAATACCAGCCGTTTATAACACCCCAAAAATCAATGATATGGACTAGAGATGAGCGAACAGTAAAATGTTCGATATTCGTTTCGAATAGCCGCTCAATATTAGACTATTCAAACGAATATCGAACCCCATTATAGTCTATGGGAGAAAATGCTTTGTTTCAGGGGATCCCACCATTCGACTCAGGAGAGTCACCAAGTCCACTAAGACACCTCAGCAAATGATGCCAACACCCTGCAATGCAACTGGGCCAGCAGGGGAAGCATGTCTGGGGGCATCTAACAAGCCCAAGTCACTGTATTATGTCGGGATCCCTGTCAGCTTGCGATATGACTTTTTCCCATAGGAATGCATTGACCAGCGTTGATTGGCCAGTGTACAGCATTCGGCCAATCAACGCTAGTTCTGCTGTAGGAGGCGGAGTCTAAGATCCGTCCACAGCAGTTTCCATTGTGGTCCGATCTCAGATGTAGCAGTGCTGACACAGTACTATACATCGGAGATGAAGCAGAGCTGGGTGTGCGTTCTGCTTGGCTGCATCTCCGGAGTAGTTGAGCTGTGCGCACGGCCCGATGTAGCAGAGCTGGCAGATGCTACATCGGGCCGTGCAGCCAAGCAAAGCGCACGCCCAGCTCTGCTTCATCTGCGATGTAGCAGTGTCTGATGTAGCAGTCCGATGCAGCAGAGCTGAGTGTGTGGCATTGGACACTACTACATTGGAGATGAAGCAGAGCTGGGATTTTAAAGACTATCCTATTCACTATACAGCATGTAGTCCAAAAATTTTTCAATTAACCCCCTCCCCCCACCGGTGTCCACTTACCTGCAGCTCCCTGTTCTTCTTGTAGTATTGTAGAGATGCAGGGAGTAGGCGGGGCTTAATGCAGCTGAAGAGTGTGGGCGGGGAGACGAGAGTGCATCACTCATATCTCCCCTCCCAGTACCTGCCCACACTACTAAGCCCCGCCTTCTCTATAATACTAGTCCCGGGAGGTGGGGGCAGGGCGCTCTGAAGACATGTGGACGGAGGACCGGACCAAGAAGAGGAGCTGGGAGCTGCAGCTATGCAGGTAAGTGGACACCGGTGGGGGTTAATCACTACACAGCATGGGGTCCAAAAATTGAAACAATTTTTGGACTACATGCTGTGTAGTGAATAGGATCGTTTTTAAAATCCAATCTCCGAATGATCGGAAATCGGATTTTAAAAACGATCCTGAAATGTCAAGATCGGCTCAACCCTAAGTGATGGCCAATGTAGCAGTGTCTGATGTAGCAGTCCGATGCAGCAGAGCTGAACCTGCTACACACTCAGCTCTGCTACATCGGACTGCTACATCGGACACTGCTACATCGGCCAGCACTGCTACATCGGAGATGAAGCAGAGCTGGCTGTTTGCTGAGCTCGGCTACTCCAGAGTAGCGGAGCTGAGTGCACGGCCCGGTGTAGCAGTGCTGCTGATGTAGCAGTGTCCAATGTAGCAGTCTGATGCAGCAGAGCTGAGTGTGTAGCAGGTTCAGCTCTGCTTCATCTTGGCATAGGAATGCATCAATGCACCAGCGTTGATTGGCCATACTTCGGCCAATCAACACTGGTCAATGCATTCCTATGGGAAAAAGTCAGCTCGTACATATCGCAAGCTAACGGGGATCCCGACCAGATGGAGCCCCAAAGAGCTAGGTGAGTGACATTCCCCCCTAAATAAAGGTAATCCCTAGCTAACCCTGCCTGTACATCTGTCCCGGTCTCACAGTCACATAGTTCACAGTCCCAAATTAATCGAATGTTAAATCCACCATTCGTCTAAACTGGAGGTCACCTGATTCCGGCCGCCAATTCCTTTTTCCGATTTTTTTTTCGATGCCTCCGTTGTCGTAGTTCTTGTCCCACCTCCCCTGCACAGTTATTGGTGCAAAAAATGCGCCAGGGAAGGTGGGAGGGGATACAAATTTTTACTGCGTTTGCCTCATGGTATTCGATTGGAATCAAATACCTCGAACGGCTTGATATTCGATCGAATATGTACTTGATCGAACGGTGTTCGCTCATCTCTATTTAAGATATAAGAAGTATTTATTTAGTAAAGCATGTATTATTAAATGTAGAGCAGGTAATACAACAATAGTCATTGAAACACAAATTATTTATTCCAAACTAATTAACAAAATAAATTGGTACTTAAGGTGATATTCTTTAGCATCTACTTCCATAACATCGTCATTTTTTTTCCACACTAGTCCTGTGTATGTGTCCGTTGTAGTTTAAGTAGTTGCGGCTATTTTTAATTTGTTCAGTGACTGTGAAACTTCTTCTATCCTTTCACGAGTCCACAAAGGTGTTTTCTTTATCATGCCGTTTGTTCAAAACTAGAGATGAGTGAACAATAAAATATTCGATATTCATTTCGAATAGCCCCTCAATATTCGACTATTCGAACGAATATCGAATCCCATTATAGTCTATGGGGGAAAAAAAGCTTTGTTTCAGGGGAAATTATTATTATTATTATTATTTATTTATATAGCACCATTAATTCCATGGTGGCACAGTGGGGTAGAGGGCCCTGCCCGCGAGGGCTTACAATCTATGAGGGAAGGGGGTAGAGACAGAAGGAGAGGGGGAGACTGTACAGATGGCAGTGCGGTGATAGTGTTATTGGGGGGTGTAGGCCTTCCTGAATAGGGGAGTCTTCAGGGCCTTCTTGAAGCCTGTGATTGTGGGGGTCAGTCTTATGTGTCGTGGTAAGGAGTTCCAGAGTATGGGGGATGCACGGGAGAAATCTTGGAGACGGTTGTGTGAGGAGCGGATGAGGGCAGAGCGGAGCAGGAGGTCATTGGAGGATCTCAGGTTACGTGTGGGCAGGTAGCGGGAGATGAGGTCAGAGATATATGGAGGGGACAGGTTGTGGATGGCTTTGTATGTTAGCGTTAGTAGCTTGAACTCAATTCGCTGGGCTATGGGTAACCAGTGGAGGGACTGGCAGAGGGGAGCAGCCGATGAAGATCGGGGGGTGAGGTGGATTAAGCGAGCAGCGCAGTTTAAGGTGGACTGGAGGGGGGCGAGGGTGTTAGCTGGGAGTCCATGGAGAAGGGTGTTGCAGTAATCTAGGCGGGAGATTATGAGGGCCTGGACGAGCATCTTGGTAGTTTCCGGGGTGAGAAAGGAGCGGATTCGGTGGATGTTCTTGAGTTGGAGGCGGCAGGAGGTGTTGAGGGCTTGATCGTGTGACTTGAAGAATAGGTCAGAGTCCAGGGTTACCCCAAGGCATCGGGCCTGTGGGACAGGGGTAAGAGGGGTTCCATTAACTATGATAGATGGGTCAGGTGGTGGGGCCATACAGGATGGGCTGAAGATGATAAACTCAGTTTTCTCCATGTTGAGTTTGAGAAAGCGGGAGGAGAGGAAGGAGGCTACGGCTGCTAAACAATTCTGGAATTCTGGCCAGCAGGGAGGTAATGTCTGGTCCAGAGATATATATTTGGGTGTCATCGGCATAGCAGTGGTACTGAAAGCCATGAGATTCTATGAGTTGGCCCAGGCCAAGGGTGTAGATGGAGAACAGGAGGGGTCCTAGGACAGAGCCCTGGGGGACACCTACAGAGAGAGGGCGAGGTGAGGAGGTGGTGTGCGAGTGGGAGACGCTGAATGTGCGGTCGGTGAGGTATGAGGAGATCCAGGAATGGGCCAGGTCTGAGATACCAAGGGATGAGAGAATTTCTAACAGGAGGGAGTGGTCAACTGTGTCAAAGGCAGAGGAGAGGTCGAGGAGGAGGAGGACAGAGTAATGGCGCTTGGCTTTGGCGGTTAGCAGGTCATTGGTGACTTTTGTTAGGGCAGTTTCAGTGGAGTGCCGGGGTCTGAAGCCTGACTGAAGTCTGTCAAAGAGCAGGTTGGATGAGAAATAGGAGGAGAGTTCGGAGTGGACGTGTTGCTCAAGAAGTTTTGAGGCGTACGGGAGCAGAGAGATGGGACGATAGTTGGCAGGAGAGGACGGGGCGAGGGACGGTTTCTTAAGTATAGGAGTGACAGTGGCGTGTTTGAAGGCTGAGGGGAAGGATCCATTGGTTAGGGATAGATTGAAGAGATGGGTTAGGGCTGGAGTAATGACTTCAGCGAGTTTGGGGATGAAATGTGACTGAATCGGGTCGAGCGCACAGGAGGTGAGGTGGGATTTGGAGATGAGGGAGGAGTTTTTCGTCAGTTATGGAGGAGAAACAAGTCAGGGATGAGGAACAGTAAGTAGTTGGGTAGAGGGGTTGTCGGGGGAGTAGGGTGAGGCTGTTTTTGATGGTGTCAGTTTTAGTTTTAAAGTAAGAGGCAAAGTCGTCAGCTGAGATAAGTGATGTCGGAGGGGGGGCGGGAGGACGGAGGAGGGAGTTGAAGGTGGAGAATAGCTGTTTGGGGTTGCGAGAGAGTGAAGATATGAGTGTGGTGAAGTAGACCTGCTTTGCGGAGGTGAGTGTGTTCTTAAATGAGAGAACTGCCTCTTTGTACCTGAGGAAATCCTCCTTGGAGTGGCTTTTCCAGAGGCGTTCTGCAACCTGCGAGGCACGTCTCAGTTTTTTAGTCAGGTCAGTGTGCCAGGGTTGTCTATTGATCGGTCGGGCTCTGGTGTATGTGTAGGGGGCCACAGAATCAAGGGCTGAGGTAATGGTGGTATTATAGAAGGCAGCAGCGGCATCTGTGTCCTGGAGTGAGGAGATGTCAGCGAGTGGTAGGAGAGAGTCTGAGAGGCTGCAGGTGTCAAGGCGGTTGAGGTTCCTGTGGGGGCGTGTTGGTTTAGAGGTTGGGGTGTCTGTGGAAGGAGAGTCACCAAGTCCACTATGACACCCCAGGAAATGATGACAACACCTCTGGAATGAAACTGGGACAGCAGAGGAAGCATGTCTGGGGGCATCTAACATGCCCAAGTCACTATATTACGCCACTAATAATGCGGGAGCTGACTTTTTCCCATAGGAATGCATTGACCAGCGTTGATTGGCTGAATGTTATACAGTGTACAGCATTCGGCCAATCATCGCTGGTTCTGCTGGAGGAGGCGGAGTCTAAGATCGGTCCACAGCAGTCTCCATTGTGGTCCGATCTTAGATGTAGCAGAGTTCAGCGCACAGCTCTGCTACATCTCAGGTATAGCAGAGTTCAGCACACAGCTCAACTCTGCTATACCTGAGATGTAGTAGAGCTCTGTGCTGAACTACATCTGCTACAACTGAGATCGGACTACAATGGAGACTGCTCTGGACCAATCTTAGACTCCGCCTCCTCCGGCAGAACCAGAGTTGATTGGCCAAATGCTGTACACTGTATGGCATTCGGTCAATCAACGCTGGTCAATGCATTCCTATGGGAAAAAGTCAGCTCCCGCTGTGCGCTGCTCTCTGCTATACCTGAGATGTAGCAGAGCCCGTGCACTAAACTCTGCTACATCTGAGATCGGACCACAATGGAGACTGCTATGGACCGATCTTAGACTCCGCCTCCTCACAGAGTAGAACCAGCGTTGATTGGCCAATGCTGTACACTGTATGGCATTCGGCCAATCAACGCTGGTCAATGCACTCCTATGAGAAAATGGCAGCTCCCACATAACGCAAGCTGCCAAGGATCCCGACTAGCATATGGTGGACTGTCACAAGATGTGCTTGCAGGTGAACTTTGAAAGTAATGAGACCTTGCCAGCCAGAGCTAAATGCGAGAGTAAGTAAAATGCAAACACATTGTGACAGCGCACCATATGCTAGTCGGGACCGCTGGCAGCTAGCGGTATGGGGGAGATGACTTTTTTCCATAGGAATGCATTGACCGTACTCTTGCATATTGGTGCAAAAAAATCGCCAGGGAAGGTGGGAGGGGATACAAATTTTTAGTGTGTTTGCCGCGTGGTATTTGATTGGAATCGAATACCTCGAACAGCCTGATATTTGATTGAATACCAATTCGATCAAACGCCTTTCGCTCATATCTATTCAAAACACGTCCTGATTAGAGATGAGCGAACACTATTCAGAACAGCCGTTCCGAATAGCACGCTCCCATAGAAATGAATGGAAGCTACGTCCATTCATTTCTATGGGAGCGTGCTATTTGAAACGGCTGTTCTGAATAGTGTTCGCTCATCTCTAGTCCTGATAGTTTCATTAAACTGTTCTTCAGATACAAATTTGGTCAGAGTTTGTTGTTTTGTTTTTTTTTATATCTGAACCCATTTTTCATGTGCGGCACATTTTCAGACCCCCGAGTATAATAATCGTTGGCCCAGGGGAGGGGAGGGAACATAATAAACACTGTTACTTACCTCTCTGGGATCCGATGTTACTCCCAGGAGGCTTCGAGCTCATATGGTAATGTCCCAGACGTCACGTGGTCTGGGATATTAGTAGTAGTAATAGTGGGAAGACGTCTCCTGTGAGTATTACTGCACAAAATATTACTGCATTGTCTGAGGCGGGCGATCAAAACAACAACCCCCCCCCCCCCCCCCGGACTCAATACGGGGGAGGGGGGCGTCTTTTGATCGTCTGCCTCAGGCAGCAGAGAGGCTAGGTTCACCACTGCAGAGACAGATTATAGCGATGGCGCCAAGGAGTCGCTACTATAAAGGGCCTGCACCACCACACACAAACATTTCACAAACACTATATAAACATCACACAGACATCACACATACACCAACCCACAAGCACAACACCACAGAAATCCCACAACGCACAACACAAACACCAGACCACTCTTGACACACATAACACAAACACCACCCTACAAATACCACATACACCCATAAATATCACATGCACACCACAAACATGCACGAACGCAAACACACTCAGATGGATGCACACTACGCACATGGACGAACAGAGCACATGCATACTTGCACACAACTACTGCACACATGGACACTTAAACTGTGCGCGCACAATCACATGCGCATATACACGGACTACACATGTGCATGCACACACGTATACATACACATGGGTCACACTCGTGCACACATATGCACATACATGGACCAAACACGTGCATGCACACACGCATACATACATATGGATCACACACGTGTACACACACACACGTCTGGTCTCCTTAGTGGCTGCTTGCACACTACAGTATTTTTCACAACAAATTAATACAACGCCAAAATAATAAAAAATTTAAAGTGGAACTAAAGATTTCCTGCAGCCCTGACAATGTCAGTCTCGGTGTGGCACTGAAAATGTTACTTTAGCATAAAAAACAATGTCACATATTATTCAGGAGTGAAGCCGCCGGGTCTTCTACTAGCACATAATAAAACAATAGATTTCTATTCCGTATCGCCAAACAATAGGTAACGTGATAAATAATATGGCGCCATTACTTATTTTAGGATAGACACCTCCTGCCCGGCTACGGGAGGATTCTACCTCCGGCTTCCACTGAAGTGAATGGGAGCAGGAAGTCTCTACTATCAGCAGAAACAGCTTCTTGTGGTGGGAGCTGCTGTGTGAATAGAGGCCAAACCATAGACTGCGTTAGTTGTGTGACCTATAACATGGACTAGATCACGTGACACCTGCTCATACTCAAGGCTGAGCCACACCTCCTCACATGTGATCGGTCACATGATTGTGACATCACCAAAGGTCCTTTAGCTGCTAAAGTAGTAGAGCCTGAAGCCTGACTCCTCCCACACCTATGACGTCAGCTCAGGTCCTTCAGTTGGTCAGGCATCTCCTGCTCAGGGTAAATGGGAGTTGTATCCATTGTTGTTCCTGTAATGTCTTCTATCGTCCATGTCTGCTGTATAGTACAGTGTACAGTGTATAGTACTGGCTGGTATAGGATGTCAGTATGGTGCTGTGTATAGCTATACTAGATGTTTACACGTATAGTGTGTACTATATACAGAATATATTGTGTATATGTTAGGATTGTACTGTATATACTTGTAGCTATGTTATATACTGAGGAGACCCCGGAGTATAATAATACCACCAGCTCTAGCAGGGAGGAGGGCTCTTGGGAGGATATAAGGGAGCCTAAACACGGAGTAAACACACATGTATTTTTGCAGAACACACGTGTAAAAGTAAGACTCCCATTGACTTCAATGACATTTTACAGGCATATTTTTACACGTGTAAAAAATGTCATTGAAGTTAATGGGAGTCTTATTTTTACACGTGTGTTCTGCAAAAATACATGTGTGTTTACTCCGTGTGAAGGTTCCTTAATACTGTGTGGGGAACACTGAGAAGATATAATAATGTGCGGGGGCCACTGCAGAGCATATTATACTGTGCGGGGGCCACTGCAGAGCATATTATACTGTGTGGGGGCCACTGCAGAGCATATTATACTGTGTGTGAGCCACTGCGGAGCATATTATACTGTGTGGGGGCCACTGCAGAGCATATTATACTGTGTGTGAGCCACTGCGGAGCATATTATACTGTGTGGGGGCCACTGCAGAGCATATTATACTGTGTGTGAGCCACTGCGGCGCATATTATACTGTGTGTGAGCCACTGCGGCGCATATTATACTGTGTGTGAGCCACTGCGGAGCATACTATACTGTGTGTGAGCCACTGCAGAGCATATTATACTGTGTGGGGGCCACTGCAGAGCATATTATACTGTGTGTGAGCCACTGCGGCGCATATTATACTGTGTGTGAGCCACTGCGGCGCATATTATACTGTGTGTGAGCCACTGCGGAGCATACTATACTGTGTGTGAGCCACTGCGGAGCATATTATACTGTGTGGGGGCCACTGCAGAGCATATTATACTGTGTGGGGGCCACTGTGGAGCATATTATACTGTGCGGGGGCCACTGCGGAGCATATTATACTGTGTGGGGGCCACTGCAGAGCATATTATACTGTGTGTGAGCCACTGCGGAGCATATTATACTGTGTGGGGGCCACTGCAGAGCATATTATACTGTGTGGGGGCCACTGCAGAGCATATTATACTGTGTGTGAGCCACTGCGGAGCATACTATACTGTGTGTGAGCCACTGCGGAGCATATTATACTGTGTGGGGGCCACTGCAGAGCATATTATACTGTGTGGGGGCCACTGTGGAGCATATTATACTGTGCGGGGGCCACTGCAGAGCATATTATACTGTGTGTGAGCCACTGCGGAGCATATTATACTGTGTGGGGGCCACTGCGGAGCATATTATACTGTGTGTGAGCCACTGCGGCGCATATTATACTGTGTGTGAGCCACTGCGGCGCATATTATACTGTGTGTGAGCCACTGCGGAGCATACTATACTGTGTGTGAGCCACTGCGGAGCATATTATACTGTGTGGGGGCCACTGCAGAGCATATTATACTGTGTGGGGGCCACTGTGGAGCATATTATACTG
Organism: Leptodactylus fuscus; assembly: GCF_031893055.1. Lineage (NCBI taxonomy): Eukaryota > Metazoa > Chordata > Amphibia > Anura > Leptodactylidae > Leptodactylus > Leptodactylus fuscus. The sequence continues at coordinate 395,344 of NW_027439814.1, forward strand.
TGTGTGAGCCACTGCGGCGCATATTATACTGTGTGTGAGCCACTGTGGAGCATATTATACTGTGTGTGAGCCACTGTGGAGCATATTATACTGTGTGGGGGCCACTGCGGAGCATATTATACTTTGTGTGAGCCACTGCGGAGCATATTATACTTTGTGTGAGCCACTGTGGAGCATATTATACTGTGTGGGGGCCACTGCGGAGCATATTATACTGTGTGAGCCACTGCAGAGCATATTATACTTTGTGTGAGCCACTGCAGAGCATATTATACTTTGTGTGAGCCACTGCAGAGCATATTATACTGTGTCAGGGCCACTGTGGAGCACGTAATTCTGTGTGTGGGCCACTGTGGAGCACGTAATACTGTGTGGGGGGCCACTATGGAGTATGTAATACTGTGTGGGGGCCACTGTGGAGCACGTAATACTGTGTGGGGGCCACTGTGGAGCACGCAATACTGTGTGGGGGCCACTGTGGAGCACGTAATACTGTGTGGGGGTTACTGTGTAGCACGTAATACTGTGTGGGGGCCACTGTGGAGCACGTAATACTGTGTGGGGGCCACTGTGGAGCACGTAATATTGTGTGGGGGCCACTGTGGAGCACGTAATACTGTGTGGGGGCCACTGTGGAGCACGTAATACTGTGTGGGGGCCACTGTGGAGCACGTAATACTGTGTAGGAGCCACTGTGGAGCACGTAATACTGTCGTATTTTTGATATCTGCTGTTGTGGGTGCTATAGTTGTATTCCTTTCAAGTATCTTAGATGGCGCTACAGCACCCTTAACCATCATAAAAGTATATTACCGCTGCATCTAGCTCACATGTAAACTTGGATGTAGATTTACTCTGGTTGCACGGAGCAAGCCCCGGACTATATGAGGCTGATAAACATCCAAAATCCACAAAAATACATCCTGCAAACTGAAGTATAAAATATAACTTTTACTTCATTATTCGGATAACAAAAGACATCTTACATATTCCAAGAACAAAAGAAGACACCAGAGCTGCTTACGCGTTTCAGGACATGTTGTTACGTCCCTTACTCCTAGCATAATGAAACAAACATCAGATTAGCATATAGTGTATAACCACACCCAAAAGGAATTAACCCTATTGATTCCTAAAAGAATTCAACAGAGGTTCCACGATAGAAAATCGCAACATGTGAACATGATATTAAAAAACAAACCACTATAGTAAGTTATATCTCATCCGCAAATGTCCATATGTGACAACAGAGCACATTAAAGCACATTATTACAATTGCCAGTCCAGGCCCGTCTGCGGATCTATTGACCCAAGTAGCAGCATGTGACTCTACAGTATAATGCCATTTTATTTATATTTTTCTCTGAGGAATTTCTTTTTTAACTTCGTTCTTCATTTGTGAGAATGTATACTTCATATAGGCTTTTTTTTTTTCTGTAGTTTTTGAAGAAGGTGATAGGTTCTGGCTGACATGTTTAGGGTGGACAAGGATAGAATATTAAACCTCGCCCTGGAGATCATCTACCTGCTGACTGGAGAGGTGAGGGATCCTGGGACATGTCAAGTCTGGTGTATCTTCATAAAGCAAGGACTGGAGAGGTGAGGGGAATGTATAAAGTGACATCAATGTCTCTCTCCATGTCCAGGACTACATAGTAGTGAAAAAGATATCTAAGGATGATGAAGGATGGAGCAGGAACCAGGATCCTATCACGGTGTCTCCACCTTACTCACTGATACATGAGAGAAACCGCTATCAGAAGATCCTGGACCTGATCAACAAGATGGCTGAGCTGCTGACTGGAGAGGTGAGCGCTGCTGGGAAGGCTGGGAGGGAGGTTTCTGGATGATGATTGAGCTGCTGACAGGAGAGGTGAGCACTGCTGGGAAGGCTGGGAGGAAGGTTTCGGGATGATGGAGCTGCTAACTGGAGAGGTGAGCGCTGCTGGGAGGGAGGTTTCTGGATGATGGAGCTGCTGACTGGAGAGGTGAGCACTGATGGGAAGGCTAGGAGGGAGGTTTCTGGATGATGGAGCTGCTGACTGGAGAGGTGAGCGCTGATGGGAAGGCTAGGAGGGAGGTTTCTGGATGATGGAGCTGCTGACTGGAGAGGTGAGCGCTGCTGGGAAGGCTAGGAGGGAGGTTTCTGGATGATGGAGCTGCTGACTGGAGAGGTGAGCGCTGCTGGGAAGGCTGGGAGGGAGGTTTCTGGATGATGGAGCTGCTGACTGGAGAGGTGAGCGCTGATGGGAAGGCTAGGAGGGAGGTTTCTGGATGATGGAGCTGCTGACTGGAGAGGTGAGCGCTGCTGGGAAGGCTAGGAGGGAGGTTTCTGGATGATGGAGCTGCTGACTGGAGAGGTGAGCGCTGCTGGGAGGGAGGTTTCTGAATGATGACTGCAGCATTGTGTGTGACGTGAAATGGCCAGAAATTAAATAAAACAAGACAGAGCATTATTTTGCAGTATACAGATAAGCTCTATGAGTAATATATATTGGCGTCATGTGTTATGAATACAGTGGTGAAACTTTCTTAGGGACACCCAGGATATCCACCCAATATTCTTGATTGATCGTACCCAAATCCTGCTCTTAATTGCTGTGGGTAAATAGACACGTATATAGCCTTGAAATTACAGCTTTTGGGCATAAACTAGGTGATAATTGAAAACTAAGAACACTGAGTGTGGGAGGTTTTGCAACAAGTGGATGTATAGCTAAAAATATCTGGAAAATATCAACTTCTTTCAATGCGGGGCTTATTAACCTATTTTGATTCATTTATCTAAAACAATGTTCCTGGACTTGCTAATTTCCAAGTATCTAGATTATAGGTGAACATTCTTGTTTATATGACAAGGACACATGTGAAAATGTCAGCAATAAAGGAATTAGCTCCCATTACACCTCTGTGTGGTCCCTCACTTCTCCCAGTACACCTCCGTGTGGCCCCTCACTTCTCCCAGTACACCTCCGTGTGGCCCCTCACTTCTCCCATTACACCTCCGTGTGGCCCCTCACTTCTCCCATTACACCTCCGTGTGGCCCCTCACTTCTCCCATTACACCTCCGTGTGGCCCCTCATTTCTCCCATTACACCTCCATGTGGTCCCTCACTTCTCCCATTACATCTCCGTGTGGCCCCTCACTGCTCCCATTACACCTCCGTGTGGCCCCTCACTGCTCCCATTACACCTCCTTGTGGTCCCTCACTTCTCCCATTACACCTCCTTGTGGTCCCTCTCTTCTCCCATTACACCTCATTGTGGTCCCTCACTTCTCCCATTACACCTCCGTGTGGTCCCTCTCTTCTCCCATTACACCTCCGTGTGGCCCCTCACTGCTCCCATTACACCTCCTTGTGGTCCCTCTCTTCTCCCATTACACCTCATTGTGGTCCCTCACTTCTCCCATAACACCTCCGTGTGGTCCCTCACTTCTCCCATTACACCTCCTTGTGGTCCCTCTCTTCTCCCATTACACCTCATTGTGGTCCCTCACTTCTCCCATTACACCTCCTTGTGGTCCCTCACTTCTCCCATTACACCTCCTTGTGGTCCCTCACTTCTCCCATTACACCTCCTTGTGGTCCCTCTCTTCTCCCATTACACCTCATTGTGGTCCCTCACTTCTCCCATTACACCTCCGTGTGGTCCCTCACTTCTCCCATTACACCTCCGTGTGGTCCCTCACTTCTCCCATTACACCTCCTTGTGGTCCCTCTCTTCTCCCATTACACCTCATTGTGGTCCCTCACTTCTCCCATAACACCTCCGTGTGGTCCCTCACTTCTCCCATTACACCTCCTTGTGGTCCCTCACTTCTCCCATTACACCTCCGTGTGGTCCCTCACTTCTCCCATTACACCTCCATGTGGTCCCTCACTTCTCCCATTACACCTCCGTGTGGTCCCTCACTTCTCCCATTACACCTCCATGTGGTCCCTCACTTCTCCCATTACACCTCCGTGTGGTCCCTCACTTCTCCCATTACACCTCCATGTGGTCCCTCACTTCTCCCATTACACCTCCGTGTGGCCCCTCACTGCTCCCATTACACCTCCGTGTGGTCCCTCACTGCTCCCATTACACCTCCGTGTGGTCCCTCACTTCTCCCAGTACATCTCCTTGTGGTCCCTCACTTCTCCCAGTACATCTCCTTGTGGTCCCTCACTGCTCCCATTACACCTCCGTGTGGTCCCTCACTTCTCCCAGTACATCTCCTTGTGGTCCCTCACTGCTCCCATTACACCTCCGTGTGGTCCCTCACTTCTCCCATTACACCTCCGTGTGGTCCCTCACTTCTCCCAGTACATCTCCTTGTGGTCCCTCACTGCTCCCATTACACCTCCGTGTGGTCCCTCACTTCTCCCAGTACATCTCCTTGTGGTCCCTCACTGCTCCCATTACACCTCCGTGTGGTCCCTCACCAGTGCCGCACCTCCCATGAGGCGACCTGAAGCGAGCGCTTCAGGCGGCGCTATGTCAGGGCGCCAGGGAGGGCGGCATTTTTGATCATCTAAGCCAGTCCAGGACAAGCTGTCCTGAACTGGCTTAGTACCGAGCAGTGGTTTGAGGAGGCCACTGGAGCAGCGCTGCTCCAGCAGCCTCCCCTCACGCTCAGGCAGAGAGCAGGTCTTCTCCGTGCCTGCTCTCTGCCTGCGAACGGCGCTAAGCACCGCCCCCTCCACTCCGCCACGCCCTCTTTGCTCCGCCACGCCCCTTCGCCCCGCCCCCTCTTCCGGGGAGGGAGGGCGGCTTTCTGTAGTTCGCCTCGGGCGGCGAAAGGGGTAGGTTCACCCCTGTCCCTCACTGCTCCCAATACATCTCCTTGTGGCCCCTCACTGCTCCCAATACATCTCCTTGTGGCCCCTCACTGCTCCCAATACATCTCCTTGTGGCCCCTCACTGCTCCCAGTACACATCCAAGATTGTTGTCTGGTTTAGTACCAAATGTGGTTGACACTTCCATTAACTTTTTTTCTTCGGTTCTCTTTTTCTGGCCCTTTTTCCCACTGAGTTTTTATCATTGTGTTGTCAGGTTCCTATAAGGTGTCAGGATGTCTCCGTCTATTTCTCAGTGGAGGAGTGGCAGTACATAGAAGGACACAAGGACCAGTATGACGACATTATTATGGAGAATAACCATACTCCCACATGTTTGGGTAAGATAAGACTTTCCGTGTCCTTAAAAGCAGTCTACCACCACCTCCAAGTGTATTCAGCTGCCACCCCGGAGTTACAGGGCACATTACAGTGATACGTTACATTACAATGGTATGTTGTTGTTGCACTGGGGGTTGGCCTTCAGCCCTTGGAGCACTGCTCTTGCTGTGTGTCTGGCACACAGCAGAGGAATACCTTCCAGAGGTCCAGAAGCCCATCTGGAAACTTACATGAAGGAAGGTTGGCAACTACTTCATAGAGTTTACCTTCTTCTGAATCAACTAAACATGGAGATAGGCTTCATTAATGGAGTTTTGCTTTCACCCAGTTTGGAAGGAAGAGAGTAAAATGCTAATCTCCTGTGAGACATTGCGATTTTGCACTTGAAAAAGGTTCTATTTATAGCCCGAAACGCGTTGTGCTGTACTGTTTATACTCCATTAAAGCTATCCTTATCTACACCATTGACTCCTGTTGCATCTGCACAACCTCTGAGCGCAGATCCTCTTCCCTGTTTGTTGTCCTATCTGGCTATACTTGTGGTTCAATAGGGACTGCTTTGACCGCGCCTTTAACAGTGTGTGTTTAGTCACTGTGTGTGTCTTCTACAGGTGAATTCAGTAAGGAAAATACACCAGAGAGATGTTCCACTCTTTGTTCAAAGAATTGTCCAGAGGACGGCCACAATATCACCAATCACCAGGTAGATAGCACTACCAAATATTAAACTGGATAGTCTTCAATCTGTGCTGATGTAATAAAATTAGAAGTTTAGTTTCTCTTTCTCTTATTGATTATCTATCATTTCTTCTGTATGCGGTATAATAGGTAAGAAATGTGGATGATATCAAAGTTGAAGACACAACACAGGAAAAGACATGTGCTGGTGTAACCCAGTTGTGCAAGGAAGAGGAAAGGCCAACAGATGGCACTGGTGAGTGATAACAAGGACTGGGAAGCCCAGAAGAGTCCCTCTGACCCCGCCCACAGGCTGATTGACAGTTTTCCCTGTATCAGTATGTGCACAGAGAAGGCTGTCAATCACTTTGCATGGATGTGATGTCGTACTGTGTCACCCAGGAGTCCTTTCAAGATGTTTTTTGTTTTTTACTGAAAAATCCTGCACCAAATCATACTAAACTATATAACACAAAACTTAACAATCTACCTCTTCTGTCATATAATCTTATATATCACTGAGCTCAGCTTCTCTCCTCTATCCTATAATCCTATATATCACAGAGCTCAGCTTCTCTCCTCTATCATATAACCCTATATATCACAGAGCTCAGCTTCTCTCCTCTGTCATATAACCCTATATATCACACAGCTCAGCTTCTCTCCTCTATCATATAATCCTATATATCACAGAGCTCAGCTTCTCTCCTCTATCATATAATCCTATATATCACTGAGCTCAGCTTCTCTCCTCTATCATATAACCCTATATATCACACAGCTCAGCTTCTCTCCTCTATCCTATAATCCTATATATCACAGAGCTCAGCTTCTCTCCTCTATCATATAACCCTATATATCACAGAGCTCAGCTTCTCTCCTCTATCATATAACCCTATATATCACAGAGCTCAGCTTCTCTCCTCTATCATATAACCCTATATATCACACAGCTCAGCTTCTCTCCTCTATCATATAACCCTATATATCACACAGCTCAGCTTCTCTCCTCTATCATATAACCCTATATATCACACAGCTCAGCTTCTCTCCTCTATCATATAACCCTATATATCACACAGCTCAGCTTCTCTCCTCTATCATATAACCCTATATATCACAGAGCTCAGCTTCTCTCCTCTATCATATAATCCTATATATCACAGAGCTCAGCTTCTCTCCTCTATCATATAATCCTATATATCACTGAGCTCAGCTTCTCTCCTCTATCATATAACCCTATATATCACAGAGCTCAGCTTCTCTCCTCTATCATATAATCCTATATATCACAGAGCTCAGCTTCTCTCCTCTATCATATAATCCTATATATCACAGAGCTCAGCTTCTCTCCTCTATCATATAATCCTATATATCACAGAGCTCAGCTTCTCTCCTCTATCATATAACCCTATATATCACAGAGCTCAGCTTCTCTCCTCTATCATATAATCCTATATATCACAGAGCTCAGCTTCTCTCCTCTATCATATAACCCTATATATCACAGAGCTCAGCTTCTCTCCTCTATCATATAACCCTATATATCACAGAGCTCAGCTTCTCCCCTCTATCATATAACCCTATATATCACAGAGCTCAGCTTCTCTCCTCTATCATATAACCCTATATATCACACAGCTCAGCTTCTCTCCTCTATCATATAACCCTATATATCACACAGCTCAGCTTCTCTCCTCTATCATATAACCTATATATCACAGAGCTCAGCTTCTCTCCTCTATCCTATAACCCTATATATCACAGAGCTCAGCTTCTCTCCTTCTATCATATAACCCTATATATCACAGAGCTCAGCTTCTCTCCTCTATCCTATAACCCTATATATCACAGAGCTCAGCTTCTCTCCTCTATCCTATAACCCTATATATCACAGAGCTCAGCTTCTCTCCTCTATCATATACCCCTATATATCACAGAGCTCAACTTCTCTCCTCTATCCTATAACCCTATATATCACAGAGCTCAGCTTCTCTCCTCTATCATATACACCTACACTCACCGGCCACTTTATTAGGTACACCATGCTAGTAACGGGTTGGACCCACTTTTGCCTTCAGAACTGCCTCAATTCTTCGTGGCATAGATACAACAAGGTGCTGGAAGCATTCCTCAGAGATTTTGGTCCATATTGACATGATGGCATCACACAGTTGCAGTCGCAGATTTGTCGGCTGCACATCCATGATGCGAATCTCCCATTCCACCACATCCCAAAGATGCTCCTCTATTGGATTGAGATCTGGTGACTGTGGAGGCCATTGGAGTACAGTGAACTCATTGTCATGTTCAAGAAACCAGTCTGAGATGATTCCAGCTTTATGACATGGCATTGCATTATCCTGCTGAAAGTAGCCATCAGATGTTGGGTACATTGTGGTCATAAAGGGATGGACATGGTCAGCAACAATACTCAGGTAGGCTTTGGCGTTGCAACGATGCTCAATTGGTACCAAGGGGCCCAAAGAGTGCCAAGAAAATATTCCCCACACCATGACACCACCACCACCAGCCTGAACCGTTACCGATACAAGGCAGGATGGATCCATGCTTTCATGTTGTTGACACCAAATTCTGACCCTACCATCCGAATGTCGCAGCAGAAATCGAGACTCATCAGACCAGGCAACGTTTTTCCATCTTCAATTGTCCAATTTCGATGAGCTTGTGCAAATTGTAGCCTCAGTTTCCTGTTCTTAGCTGAAAGGAGTGGCACCCGGTGTGGTCTTCTGCTGCTGTAGCCCATCTGCCTCAAAGTTCGACGTACTGTGCGGCGTTCAGAGATGCTCTTCTGGCTACCTTGGTTGTAACGGGTGGCTATTTGAGTCACTGTTGCCTTTCTATCAGCTCGAACCAGTCTGGCCATTCTCCTCTGACCTCTGGCATCAACAACGCATTTCCGCCCACAGAACTGCCGCTGACTGGATGTTTTTTCTTTTTCGGACCATTCTCTGTAAACCCTAGAGATGGTTGTGCGTGAAAATCCCAGTAGATCAGCAGTTTCTGAAATACTCAGACCAGCCCTTCTGGCACCAACAACCATGCCACGTTCAAAGGCACTCAAATCACCTTTCTTCCCCATACTGATGCTCGGTTTGAACTGCAGGAGATTGTCTTGACCATGTCTACATGCCTAAATGCACTGAGTTGCCGCCATGTGATTGGCTGATTAGAAATTAAGTGTTAACGAGCATTTGGACAGGTGTACCTAATAAAGTGGCCGGTGAGTGTATATATCACAGAGCTCAGCTTCTCTCCTCTATCAAATAACCCTATATATCACAGAGCTCAGCTTCTCTCCTCTATCCTATAATCCTATATATCACAGAGCTCAGCTTCTCTCCTCTATCATATAACCCTATATATCACACAGCTCAGCTTCTCTCCTCTATCCTATAACCCTATATATCACAGAGCTCAGCTTCTCTCCTCTATCCTATAACCCTACATATCACACAGCTCAGCTTCTCTCCTCTATCCTATAACCCTATATATCACAGAGCTCAGCTTCTCTCCTCTATCATATAACCCTATATATCACAGAGCTCAGCTTTTCCCAATGAGCTGGTCAAGCTCTTGATACTTAGGATCCAGATTTGGTGTTTGAATCAGAAGGCTGTGTTCACACATCATAACCATGTTATGTTTTATGCTGATTTTTGAAGCCCATTTTAATTAAGCAATAACAGTAGTATTCCCAGGGCTGAAGGCCCGCCCCCAGTGCACCAACTGTCTCAGTTGCATTGCTTAGTTTAGGAAGGATGACGTCATAGCAGTGGGACGATCAACTCCTAATGCGTAGGTTGGCTCAGGCAGAAAACTTTTTTTTTTTTGTTAGGGAGGCTGATTTCCCCTATAACTGGGGCTGGTGCATTTAGCCTCCTGCACGCTGTTCTTTAGACTTACAGACCTGATCTGGGTCCTGTAGGACCCAGCAGCTCTTATAAGACACTAATCCCGGCGGATCACGTGACTGCTGGGTCAGAGGGCAGCCCCATCATGGCGGCGCCCATAGCTGTGTATACAGCGCTCATTGAGCACTGTATACACAGCGATTGAGAAGGCAGGGAAAGGAATAAACCTTCCTTGCCTTCTCTCTGGGAGCTCCAGCTGAAGTTACAGCCACTCCCAGTATCAGCAGCTGCACAATTTCTGTGCTGTGTTCTGATTGGATGTACCAGTATGTCCTGTCAGAACTAGGCAACCACTTCCCGGATGTATATAGTCTATGGGCGGTCCGGAAGTGGTTAAAGAGGTTGTCCCATGAAGTAAAGTTGTTCAGGACCTTTTTCATCTTCCACATTCAGGCTGGATACGCTCAGGATGAAAGTGGTTGTTCAGCACTCGGCTATCTCCACGCACCCAGTTAAGTGAATGGGAACACCCACTCTCACCAGCTGTGCCCACATTCAGCCTAGCCGCGCTTGTTAGTGTAATGTGCTCTGTAACACGGGGGTCATATGCTGGGCGGAAGTGATAGACTGACTCTATAATACACAATCATACTCTAAATAGAAAAAAAAGAAACCTACATCACACATACATGAGAAAATCTAATGGACCTGAATGCAAATGTAGGGGATTGTAGGGTTATAGGTTGGACTTGATGGACTAATGTCTTTATCCAACCTCATCTACTATGTAACTGTGTACATTGTGGATCTTCTGCTTTAAAATCTAGAGAATATGCGTGTACTATGTAGTGTGTGCATGTAGCCCTACCACTGATCAGGAAATAACTAGATGATAAATATCAGCCACTTGTATCTTCCACAGATGAATCAAGTAAGTCAGAGATACCAGCGGGATGTCCTAGTTTTCTGTATTCTGCGGATTATCCAGCACAATATGAGAATGTCCCAGAGGATTATCAGGTAGATGTTACTATCCAATGCTCTGTATGATTTTGCTCAATAGTCTTGTATGGTTTCAAATTTAGGGACATAGTAATGAATTTTCTTTTTATTTCTTCCTGAAAACTCTCTTCATTCCCTATTATGTGTTTTATATCTGGTGAATCAGGTTATCCATGTGAATGATATCAAATCTGAAGAAGTAACAGAAGAGGAGACATGTGCAGGGATATCCCCGCTGTGTAAGGAGGAGGAAATCCCTACAGATATTAGCACAAGTGAGTGATAATAATCATTAATCACCTATTCTTCAGTCCCCACAATAACGGTACATTCTGTCAAGACTAAAGAAATAAACTGACTCCATATTACCCACGTCGATGACAGTAAATGTGTAAGAGGCAGAGAAAATTAGTATTACTCTTTCTAATCGAAACTGTTTTAATTATTGTGTACCCTCTTGTGTTCCCCTATTTTGTGTACCTGTTTGTGTGGTTTATTCGCTGAACTAAAGCAAAAACCCAACCACTAAAGATTAGCAAAAATAGTAAATTTTATTATCATAAAATACACAAAAAACAAAACAACATTAAATAACGAACATTGGAGGAGCGGAAGTACCCACAAAAAATGAGCTGGTGATCCGGTGGTTCACTCTCTTTATATATTTATGTCATACACATATGGGGTTTGTATGTGTTTTTTCACATATATTTGGTATTCCAGCTGATTTATTGTAATTTTATGTACCACCGGATCACCAGCTCATTTTTTGTGGGTACTTCCGCTCCTCTAATGTTCGTTCGTTATTTAATGTTGTTTTGTTTTTTGTGTATTTTATGATAATAAAATTTAGTGGTTGGGTTTTTGCTTTAGTTTAGGTGTTCTATACTATCCTGACTTTTGTTCATTTAATTTTTGATTACTGGATTATTCGCTGGTGGCAGTGGAGGAGAGCACAGCCAAACTTAGTATATGACATTTGCCAGGTCCTAGGCCTACAGTTCAGAGGGGGCTCCCTCCATTCACTGGCATTCACTGACAACGTCCTTTTCTTAATTTCCAACCCCGAGTCAGGACTGAAATCCACTTTGGACGTAATTGAAGACTATGGCACACTTTTGAATTACAAGGTGAATATTGAAAAGTGGGAAATCCTCAATGTCTCCCTTCCATTGGAGAAAGCGGACCTATTGAAACCATCACTGCCATTCCATTGGTCAAGCTCCCACATAAAATACCTGGGAGTCAAACTCCCTAGCTCTCCAGACGATATATACTGCCTTAATTTTATCCCTCTGCTCCAAGAAGTGGATAACCTTTTGAAAAATGATGTCCTCCCCTGCATAACCTGGCTTGGCAGGAGAAGTTTGCTACAAGCGTACGTCGCGCCTAAAGTGACCTACATGCTCAGAATGCTACCGATAAAGCTTCCTTCTACCTTTTTCAAAGCTCTTCAGTCTTCTTTTTCGAGGTTTCTCTAGAGGGGCAGGAGGCCTAAAATGGCATACGTGGCACTGTGTAGACCCAAAGAGGAGGGTGGCATCAATATTCCCAACCTACAACATATGTGTGAAGCTATTCAATTACAATTATGGACTGAGATTGCAACCACCAATGCGCAAACGTCTCAAGCGAAATTACTGGAGGCCACTTATGGACCCCACTACATTGCAGACCTATGGCTCCCTTCTCATCACGATCCGTCACCCTTGAAAGCCACCAAATCGGACGTAGTTCTGGGTGGAGCTCTCTTGACCTGGTAGAAATATCAACCAGTAATTGCGCCTACTCCCTCACTCTGTCTCCCTACCGGACTCATCCCAAGACTGCTACCTGACATACCATGCCCTATAGACGACTTCTGGAGGCCTCTCCTGCGTGTTCCCCTGATCTCCTTTTGCGACATAGGCCATTTCCCTCCTCCAGAAGATGTTCCTCGACTAGAGGCCTTCCGTCACAAAAGGCGCCCTCTCACATTCCTACATCTCAAGCATTATGAGACCTGCCAATGCCAATTTGAACAGACATACAATTGGAAAAGAGGTTTGACGCATTTCGAACATCTGTATATTTTAGCCGACCCAAAGAAGTACAGAACCTCGACAATGTTGCACAAACTGGTACGCCCACTAGCATCTATTAAGCCATTTTACCTCACTAGCTGGGGAAACAGATCTCGGCATATCTCTTGACTCTTCAGATGTGATGGCATTATCCAGAGCCTATGGGATTTCAACTTGCTCCCGCTTTCAAGAAAATCATTTTAAACTGCTGTCGCGCTGGTACCGCACACCTGTCTGGCTAGCTGACCATGGGCTCTCAACGTCAAACGCTTGCTGGAGATGCGGCGAGGAACCAGGCTCCCTACTCTATATTTGGTGGCCTTGACCTCACTTGAAGAAGTTATGGATCTCAGTAGAATCCAAGTACAATCCATCAGCACGGACAAGTTTAAACTCCCCCCTGCTTTACTAGTACTTTTCCTACCCATCCCAGAGATGCCAGCCCACTTACAGAAACGGATTTACCACCTACTCTCTGCAGCTAAGGCCCTGATTCCAGCCCTCTGGATGCAGAAGGAAGCTCCCACTTATGACTGCTGGATAGCCAAATCGAACCAGTTAGAGAGATTTGAGGAAATGCTTGGCTGGTCCAGGAGGAATAGCTCTACCTTCCTAAAGATTTGGAAGCCCTGGACGGACTCCCGTTGACGGTGATACTAATTGGCCTCTCCTGGACCTCTCCTACTCCCCTTCAGCACCCAATACCAGCTACTGGACAACCGACCAACCTTCGAAGCACCTTGATCTGCAACTACCCCACACCTTACCCTATCCCCTCCTCCTCCTCTTCTGTTTCCCTACCCCTCGTCGCCCTCCCCCCTTCTATTGTTTGTCTGTTTTTCATGTTTCTTGCCCTGACGAATATGAAAATCTCAAAAGTCGTTTATTGACTACACCAGAACGCTGTTTCATTGTTTTGCTTTTCTCTCCTTTTAACCACTTCCGGACCGCCCATAGACTATATACGTCCGGGAAGTGGTTGCCTAGTTCTGCCAGGACGTACCTGTACGTCCATCAGAACACAGCAGCTGCACGGAGATCGTGTAGCTGCTTTCACTAGGAGCCGGCTGTAACTTCAGCCGGAGCTCCCAGAGAGAAGACAGGGCAGATTTATTACCTCCCCTGCCTTCTCGATCGCTGTGTATATGAGCGCTGTATACACAGCTATGGACGCAGCCATAATTCAGCTGCCCTCTGACCCGGCGGACACGTGATCCGCCGGGAGCAGAGTCTTACCAGAGCTGCTGGGTCCTACAGGACTCAGATCAGCTCAGTAAGCTGTATATACAGCATGCAGGAGGCTGTATTCCTCCTGTATCTGAGGTTAAATGTAACAGCCCCAGTTATAGGAGAAATCAGCCTCCAGTACAAAAAAATAAGTGATCAGATGTCCCCAAAGGTCTCTTATCATCTTATGGGGACACAATCTGAAAAAAAAAAAAAAAAAATATATAATATATATATATATATATATATATATTTATTTTTTATAAAAGTTTTTAAAAAATGTAAATAAAATAATAATAAAAAATAAATAAATAATACGCTAATAAAACGCCGTTATTAAAGGTTATAGCCCCACCCCCGACAACACCATACAAAATAAAAATTACCGTAACGGAGAGGAAAAACTATATTATAAAGTTTTTCAGTGACACTTTGTGTTATTAAATTTAAAAAAATAAATAAATTGAAAACCAGACACAATTTCCCTCCTATTTTGTTTATATTTTTCCAGATATAAAAAAAATTAAAACACATTCGAAAATAAAGATAACATAAAAATAAAGCCCTATGTGTCCCCGAAAAAAGACGCAAAAATTAGTTGACTGAGACATACGGGAAAAATGTTACAGCCCTCAAAACCACACATACAAAATAAACCGAAAATGTGTCTGGTCCTGGACCACAAATTGGCCTGGTACTGAAGTGGTTAAAGGGGGCAAGTGCTGCGTCACCTGATCCCCCTAAATATTACAGCTGTGTTGTATCCACTTTTATTTCTGTCAATAAACTTTAATGAAAAAAAAAATCAGCAGTGTGAACGTAGAACTAAAATTTTGCTACCTGAGTATGGCCACTGTTCTACTATCTTCTGTAGATGAGTGGTGGTTGGCTACTGGTTTCCTTGCCACTTTATTGCCGCACTTTCCAAAGAAAATTGTGCTTTGATTATTCAATGTGCAACCGTAGAATAGACAACTTAGTTTTGTGTCGATGTAGTCATTCTAAATGTAGAAATGCATTACAATATCTGATGTGTTCAAAATTTTAAATGAAACGTTTTTTGTTTTTTTTAATTTCTAGATAATTGCCGTGAAAACATTGAGGGAAATTTCCTTTTATCAAAAAATTATGAAGCGATGTATGACAATACAGAGGACAATGGTGGCGCACATTCGACAACCCTTCTGACAGCGTATATGTCCTCAGAGCTTCACAATAGAGTTATATCTACCAATCCTGCTAATAACAAGGAACCTTCATCCATTAGTGAACAAAGTGCAGGAGATGCAGGGGGTAAAATATTCCCCTGTTCTGAATGTGGAAAATCTTTTAAAAAGAAATTTATTCTTTCTATGCATGAAAGAATTCATAGAGATGAGCGGCCATTTTCCTGTTCAGAATGTGGGAAAAGTTTTAAAAGGAAGTCAAGTCTTATCGAACATCAAATAACTCACACAGAGGAGAGACCATTTCCATGCCTGGAATGTGGGAAACAATTTAAAAAGAAGTCTATTCTAGCTATGCACGAAAGAATTCACAGAGATGAGCGGCCATTTTCTTGTTCAGAATGTGGAAAAAGTTTTCGCCAGAGGCCGGCACTTTTTAAACATCAAAGACGGCATAAAAAGGAGGAACCACATTCATGTCCGGAGTGTGACAGAAGTTTTCAACAGAAATCAGATCTTCTTATACATCAGAGAACTCACACAGGGGAGAAGCCATATTCATGTTCTGAATGTGGGAAATGTTTTCGGCAGAGAGCATACCTTGTTACCCATCAGTGGACCCACACTGCCGAGAAGCCACATTCATGTTCTGAATGTGGGAAATGTTTTATGCAGAAATCAATTCTTCTTCTGCACCAGAGAATTCACACAGGGGAGAAGCCATTTTCATGTTCAGAATGTGGCAAAGGTTTTTTGCAGAAGGCAGCCCTTGTTATGCACCAGAGAATTCACACCGGGGAGAAGCCATTCTCATGTTTAGAATGTGGCAAATGTTTTCGCTATAAATCCGATCTCATTGTACATGAAAGAAGGCACAGAAAGGAGGAGCCATTTTCATGTTCAGAATGCAATAGAGGTTTCCAACAGAAATCAGATCTCATTGTACATCAGAGAATTCACACGGGGGAAAAGCCATATTCATGTTCTGAATGTGGAAAATGTTTTACCCAGAGGTCATCCCTTTTTGCCCATCAAAGAACTCACACTGGAGAGAAGCCATTTTCATGTTCTGAATGTGGCAAATCTTTCATGCAGAAATCGGTCCTTGTTATGCATCAGAAAATTCACACAGGGGAGAGGCCATTTTCATGTCCAGAATGTGGAAAATCTTTTAGGCAGAAGTCAGATCTTAATGTACATCAGAAAAGGCACAGAAGAGAGGAGCCATATTCTTGTCTAGAATGTAATAGAGGTTTCCTACAGAAATCTGCTCTTGTGGTACATCAGAGAACTCACACAGGAGAGAAGCCATATTCCTGTGCTGAATGTGGGAAAAGTTTTACTCAGAGATCATCCCTTGTTAGACATGAGCTAATCCACAAAGGGGAGAAGCCATTTTCGTGTTCAGAATGTGGGAAGTGTTATAGTCATAAATCAGCGGTTGCTCAGCATAAGAAGCGAAGCCATTTTCAGACTGTAGCAGATGTTTTACCTCAGATGTAGTTCTATATGGAAATTGGCAAGATTAGAAAAAAATGTCAATTTCCTTCTGTTATTATTTCTTCATGACAATTTTATCTGAGATCTGATTAAAAATCTTTTTTTTTAATTTTTTTATTTTAGTGTTTCTGTTGTATCGACCACCAAACTGGTCAACCAGGCCGAGGATCATCTTACATAGTGGGTTAGATTGAATATTTTGTTAAATTCACTTTGTTAAAAAAATAAATAAAAAAATTCCCACAACAAAAGAAATGTATTACTTTCTCCACTTCTAATGAAGGTAATCTTACTCATGCCTGTATTTAGGAGTTGTCCATTCCCTTCTGGTCCTTATCAGTGTCATGTGACCAGCAATAAGACCAGATACCATATTAGGTAGACTATGTGTGGGCCGGAAGTCTGAGGCTCTCTTAGGAGTGACTCGAAAAACAATGTGAGTATTTTAGGAATGAGGAAAGTAGCTGACCTCCTGTCCACAGACAAGGAGCGATTTCTTAAATACACCAGAATTCTTGTGTAATTTGCAGTCTAACATGCTGTGTGCTAAATTTATGAAGTATTTTACACTTGACCAAAAAGAGGACATGGCCTCGCGGGGAGAGGTGTGGCCTAATTTGTGTCTGTGCGCCACAAATGTGCCAAGAAATTTTAAGCCAACTAATAGGAGGTGTACACGTACACTAGATTTATGTTAAGATTGTCTAGTCTGAGTTTGCCCTGTCTAGCTTTTAGACCAGGGGTGCCCAATATGTCGATCGCGATCTACTGGTACATCGCAAAGGACATATGGGTCGATCGCGGGATGCAGGGATCCCCTGTGTCTGCTTGTTCACAGTGCAAGCAGAGATAACTCTCTGCCTGCGCTGTGAACAGGGTATCCCTGGGCGGCCACAGAACGCCGCTGTCTTGCTCTCGCGATTCGCCCGGCCCCGCCCACATGTCTGGCCCCGCCCACAGACACACCCACCCACAAGCCCACCCGGCCCCGCCCTAGTAGATCTTTTGCCTTGGTCAGCTAAAAAGTATCTCACACACTGAAAAAGTGTGAGCACCCCTGTTTTAGACAGTATTAATAAATCTGTGGCACTGTGCAATTGGAGGAGTCAGAGTGTCTGTCACATGACCAGCAGGGAGTAGAGAACTACAGCCACTGGTAAAAAGATTACATTCACTGCCACTTATATAATACTTCTTTCTAACGACCATAGAATACACTTTTGGCAGGAGTGCTAGCTCTTATGACAGTGACCCAATTTGCCATAAAGCTAAAGCTCGCCATGCTTTCCTCCGTTTCCAAATCCTGCGGGAAGCTTTAACCTGTAAGCAGTGACCAAAAGTTCTCTGGACTACAGAAGAAATGATTTACACCATTGAGGACAACCGAATGAATACACTTTATGGATATTCACTTGTCTAGGGGCCACTGGGAGACATTATTGCTTGCCTGAGGGCCACTTGGAAGCAGTATAAGGGTATGTTCACACGGAGGAAAATGACGCGGAAACCTTTTCCATTGTGTGAACTTTCCACGTGGCGAGCCGGGACGAGATGCCGATGCAGTATCAGCATTCCACTCCAGATTAGGCCCCAATGAATGGACCTAAACAGGAGCGTGTTTCGAACCACGGCTGAATCAGCTACAGATGCCTTATTTTGCTTCTTTTTCTGCTACTACAGGTAGGTAGCCGGAAAAAAAAAGAGCAGCTCCCGTTGAAGTCAATGGGAGCCTTTTTTTGCAGGTGGATTTTGAAGTGGATTCTGTGTCTGCAAAAAACTCCATGTGAACTAGACCTTAGCTGCCTGGGGCCACTGGGGAGCATTATGAGGTGTCTGGGGGCCACTGGGAAGAATTATGAGGTGTCTGGGGGCCACTGGGAAGAATTATGAGGTGTCTGGGGCCACTAGGGAGCATTATGAGGTGTCTGGGGGCCACTGGGGAGCATTATGAGGTGTCTGGGGGCCACTGGGGAGCATTATGAGGTGTCATGTGCCATGGGCCAGTGACGAACATTATTACGTTCTACAGCAGGTGTGGGCAATTAATTTTCCCATGGGGCCACTTGAGAAATTGGAATGGTTTTAGAGGGATATATTCATCTCTTACCTTTATCTTTAAGGTCCACGCCACAGTTTTTGAATTTTTCTTCATTCTTCATGAAGAAAAATGACAAAGTACGGCTAGCTCTAACTCCAGACAACCACCACTGAAACCGCGATGGGGAAGGTTCCTCTTATAATCGTCCGGACCATGTCCTGCTTCACCTTGGATGCCGCCATCTTCCCCAGTTGAAGACCAAACCTTTGTGGGAAATCCTAAAAAACATGTTATGTCAATAAGGAAGAATCGTCTGTGTCTGTATGTGACCGCCTTCTTTTGTGTGGCACAATACTGTGCGACCTGAACAGACATGTGTTCCACATGTGTGACTGGATGTTGCAGAGATGATGTAGACGAGAAAGTGTGAAAGAAAACAAGAAATGTAGAATTTTGAGATGACCCATAGTGTAATGAAGAATCTTCAGTGTGCTGAGAAAGCACAGGAGGCGTTCACCCTGATCTCTGAGCACAGCGTTGTCATCCATCCAGCGCCGCCTTTCTTCTGCTCCGGCAGCCATTTTCCTCCTCTTCATACAAGAACCCACCACAAAATGGCCAACGGAATAGCCGTCCATCGGCCATTTTGTGGTGGTCTCCTGTAAGAAGAGGAGGAGAATGACTGCCGGAGCAGAAGAAAGGCGACGCTGGATGGATGACAACGCTGTGCTCAGAGCACTGGGGAACAACCCCTATGCTTTCTGAGTACAAGGGGAATGCCCCATGTACAATGATCTCACACTGGCCGGTCAGAGATAGTAAGAGGGCCGGATGTGGCCCATGGGCTGTACAATCCCCATGTCTGTTCTAGAGGTCACTGGAGGACATTATTACTTGTCTGATGGGCACAGAAAACATTATTACTTGACTGGAGGCTACTGAAAAACATTAAAACCTGCCTAAGGGCCACATTATTAGGTGTCTGGGAGTCAGTAGGGAGCATTATTATATGTGTAGGGGGCCACTAGTGAGAATGTACTGCGTGGTGTGTCACTGGAGAGCATGATAGGGAGCCACTGGGGCCACTAAGGGAGCTTAGTGATGGTAAAAGGTGAATTTTTTGTATGTGCTGGATGGAAAGTATAGGACGGTGTAGCACAGGGTGCAGTTGTGATGCAGTTACAATTGCATCAAAATTGCAACAGAAAATTGTATGCGTTTTTTTGTTTGTAGATTGTGAGCCCCATATAGGGATCACAACGTACATTTTTTTTTTCCTATCAGTATGTCTTTGTATAATGGGAGGAAATCCACGCAAACACTGGGAGAACATATCAACTCCTTGCAGATGTTATTCCTGGCGGGATTCGAACTCCAGCGCTGCCCCGAATTTTAAAAGGTTGGGAAACACTACCATACACAGTAACATACAGTGAAAGGCAGAAACAGCTCTCAATACAGAAGGAAGAGGTAAAAACGGCAGAATTTCAGAGAAACGAGACAAAATTTGTTAATAAAGTATATTAAAAAAAATTTTTATGACAAATACAGCCAGAAAATCAAAAGTTGTCCAAAAGTTTAGTTTACATTTTAACCCTTTTCTGACATCCTCCGTAGTAGTGTGGCGGTTCCCGGGTGTTTAAAGATGGCGGCTGCCATACTTGCTGAGTGTCTGCTGTTTTATACCGCACTGAGGAAGGAACGATGGTTCCGCAACGCGTCTGCGTTTTTTAGGGGGTTTACATTTCTTTTCTTTATTTTGTGATCGACATCAAATTTTTTGTCATTTTATGATGTTTTCTGATTAAAAGTTATATTTTATCATCGGAGAGTTGCCGGAGAAATTTGTTTTTGCTGTGGAGATATTACACTCAAGGAATAGAGTGTGTCGCCGTGCACCCCGAAGAATTTAACCATTGAAAAGCCGATGTCTGAAATCAACCTGTGGGTGAGCTGAACCTTTTTGTACCTTTTTTACCCAGCACTAATGCCCATGTTCGGTGCTCGCACTGATTGCGGGCATTAACCCTTCTGGTGACCGAGGCGCCATTTTGCCGGGGATCCCATTGACATGCAAGCTTCGGGGGCGGGATCCCATTGACATGACAGCCAGGAGCCTTGTGAAGGCTCCCACACCTGTCTGTACATAGAGTAGCCTGCAATAGAAATGTCAGTAATTTGAAATGCATTAGCATTGTAATTCATTGCATTAGTGATCAGACCCCCTAAGGTTCAAAACCCCCTAGGGGGTCTAATAAATGCATAAAAGAAATTATACAGTCCTATGAAAAAGTTTGGGCACCCCTATTAATCTTAATCATTTTTAGTTCTAAATATTTTGGTATTTGCAACAGCCATTTCAGTTTGATATATCTAATAACTGATGGACACAGTAATATTTCAGGATTGAAATGAGGTTTATTGTACTAACAGAAAATGCGCAATATGCCCCCAGATTCATGTCCCCAGATGGAGGGACATGAATCTGGGGGCAGAGATGGAGGGAACATGAATCTGGGGGTAGAGATGGAGGGACATGAATCTGGGGGCAGAGATGGAGGGGACATGAATCTGGGAGCAGAGATGGGGGACATGAATCTGGGGGCAGAGATGGGGGACATGAATCTGGGGGCAGAAATGGAGAGGACATGAATCTGGGGGAAGAGATGGGGGGACATGAATCTGTGCGCAGAGATGGAGAGGACATGAATCTGGGGGCAGAGATGGAGGGGACATGAATCTGGGGGCAGAGATGGAGGGGACATGAATCTGGGGACAGAGATGGGGGGACATGAATCTGGGGGCAGAGATGGGGGACATGAATCTGTGCGCAGAGATGGAGAGGACATGAATCTGGGGGCAGAGATGGAGGGTACATGAATCTGTGGGCAGAGATGGGGGGACATGAATCTGGGGGCAGAGATGCAGGGGACATGAATCTGGGAGCAGAGATGGGGGACATGAATCTGGGGGCAGAGATGGGGGACATGAATCTGGGGGCAGAAATGGAGAGGACATGAATCTGGGGGAAGAGATGGGGGGACATGAATCTGGGGACAGAGATGGGGGGACATGAATCTGGGGACAGAGATGGGGGACATGAATCTGTGCGCAGAGATGGAGAGGACATGAATCTGGGGGCAGAGATGGAGGGGACATGAATCTGGGGGCAGAGATGGGGGGACATGAATCTGGGGGCAGAGATGGAAGGGACATGAATCTGGGGGCAGAGATGGGGGACATGAATCTGTGCGCAGAGATGGAGAGGACATGAATCTGGGGGCAGAGATGCAGGGGACATGAATCTGTGGGCAGAGATGGAGAGGACATGAATCTGGGGGCAGAGATGGAGGGGACATGAATCTGGGGGCAGAGATGGGGGACATGAATCTGGGGGCAGAAATGGAGAGGACATGAATCTGGGGGAAGAGATGGGGGGACATGAATCTGGGGACAGAGATGGGGGGACATGAATCTGGGGACAGAGATGGGGGACATGAATCTGTGCGCAGAGATGGAGAGGACATGAATCTGGGGGCAGAGATGGAGGGGACATGAATCTGGGGGCAGAGATGGGGGGACATGAATCTGGGGGCAGAGATGGAAGGGACATGAATCTGGGGGCAGAGATGGGGGACATGAATCTGTGCGCAGAGATGGAGAGGACATGAATCTGGGGGCAGAGATGCAGGGGACATGAATCTGTGGGCAGAGATGGAGAGGACATGAATCTGGGGGCAGAGATGGAGGGGACATGAATCTGGGGGCAGAGATGGGGGACATGAATCTGGGGGCAGAGATGGGGGACATGAATCTGGGGCAGAGATGGAGAGGACATGAATCTAGGGGCAGAGATGGAGGGGGGACATGAATCTGGGGGCAGAGATGGGGGACATGAATCTGGGGGCAGAGATGGGGGACATGAATCTGGGGGCAGAGATGTAGGGACATGAATCTGGGGGCAGAGATGGGGGACATTAATCTGGGGGCAGAGATGTAGGGGGACATGAATCTGGGGGCAGAGATGGAGGGGACATGAAACTGGGGCAGAGATGGAGGGACATGAATCTGGGGGCAGAGATGGGGGGACATGAATCTGGGGGCAGAGATGGAGGGGACATGAAACTGGGGCAGAGATGGAGGGACATGAATCTGGGGGCAGAGATGGGGGGACATGAATCTGGGGGCAGAGATGGAGGGGACATGAATCTGGGGGCAGAGATGGAGGGGACATGAATCTGGGGGCAGAGATGGAGGGGACATGAATCTGGGGGCAGAGGCGGGGGACATGAATCTGGGGGCAGAGATGGAGGGGACATGAATCTGGGGCAGAGATGGAGGGGACATGAATCTGGGGGCAGAGATGGAGGACAAGAATCTGTGGGCAGAGGCGGGGGACATGAATCTGGGGGCAGAGATGGAGGGGACATAAATCTATGACAGAGATGGAGGGACATGAAGCTGAGGGAGAGATAGAGAGGGGACATATAATTTACGGGTAACTGTAGGAGGATTATACTGTGTGCGGGCACATGGAAAATGAATGGGAATGGGCGGAGTCAACACTAAAGTGGTTGGAGCTAAATTTGCTAAGCGCGCCGCACATTTTGTCCCTCTTTTAGTTCTTTGAAAGTTGGGAGGTATGCAGGTGTCATGGTAATATTATGTTGGGGGGGGGGGGGGGGGGTTGTACAGTCACAGTCTCCTGTATATAGATATTATATTAGTATAGGGGTCTGGTGTACAGTGATATATACTATTATGTTGGGGGGGGGGGTGTATACACACAGTCACAGTCTCTTGTATATAGATATTATATTAGTATAGGGGTCTGGTGTACAGTGATATATACTATTATGTTGGGGGGGGGGTGTATACACAGTCACAGTCTCCTGTATATAGATATTATATTAGTATAGGGGTCTGGTGTACAGTGATATATACTATTATGTTGGGGGGGGGGGGTGTATACACAGTCACAGTCTCCTGTATATAGATATTATATTAGTATAGGGGTCTGGTGTACAGTAATATATACTATTATGTTGGGGGGGTGTATACACAGTCACAGTCTCCTGTATATAGATATTATATTAGTATAGGGGTCTGGTGTACAGTAATATATACTATTATGTTGGGGGGTGTATACACAGTCACAGTCTCTTGTATATAGATATTATATTAGTATAGGGGTCTGGTGTACAGTAATATATACTATTATGTTGGGGGGGTGTATACACAGTCACAGTCTCTTGTATATAGATATTATATTAGTATAGGGGTCTGGTGTACAGTAATATATACTATTATGTTGGGGGGTGTATACACAGTCACAGTCTCCTGTATATAGATATTATATTAGTATAGGGGTCTAGTGTACAGTAATATATACTATTATGTTGGGGGGTGTATACACACAGTCACAGTCTCTTGTATATAGATATTATATTAGTATAGGGGTCTGGTGTACAGTAATATATACTATTATGTTGGGGGGGTGTATACACAGTCACAGTCTCTAGTATATAGATATTATATTAGTATAGGGGTCTGGTGTACAGTAATATATACTATTATGTTGGGGGGGTGTATACACAGTCACAGTCTCTAGTATATAGATATTATATTAGTATAGGGGTCTAGTGTACAGTAATATATACTATTATGTTGGGGGGGGGTGTATACACAGTCACAGTCTCTTGTATATAGATATTATATTAGTATAGGGGTCTGGTGTACAGTAATATATACTATTATGTTGGGGGGGGGGGTGTATACACAGTCACAGTCTCCTGTATATAGATATTATATTAGTATAGGGGTCTGGTGTACAGTAATATATACTATTATGTTGGGGGGGTGTATACACACAGTCACAGTCTCTTGTATATAGATATTATATTAGTATAGGGGTCTGGTGTACAGTAATATATACTATTATGTTGGGGGGTGTATACACAGTCACAGTCTCCTGTATATAGATATTATATTAGTATAGGGGTCTGGTGTACAGTAATATATACTATTATGTTGGGGGGGGGGTGTATACACAGTCACAGTCTCCTGTATATAGATATTATATTAGTATAGGGGTCTGGTGTGGCAGTGATATATACTATGTTGGGGGGTGTATACACAGTCACAGTCTCTTGTATATAGATATTATATTAGTGTAGGGGTCTGGTGTACAGTAATATATACTATTATGTTGGGGGGGGGTGTATACACAGTCACAGTCTCCTGTATATAGATATTATATTAGTATAGGGGTCTGGTGTACAGTGATATATACTATTATGTTGGGGGGTGTATACACAGTCACAGTCTCCTGTATATAGATATTATATTAGTATAGGGGTCTGGTGTACAGTAATATATACTATTATGTTGGGGGGGTGTATACACAGTCACAGTCTCTTGTATATAGATATTATATTAGTATAGGGGTCTGGTGTACTGTAATATATACTATTATGTTGGGGGGTGTATACACAGTCACAGTCTCTTGTATATAGATATTATATTAGTATAGGGGTCTGGTGTACAGTAATATATACTATTATGTTGGGGGGGGGTGTATACACAGTCACAGTCTCTTGTATATAGATATTATATTAGTATAGGGGTCTGGTGTACAGTAATATATACTATTATGTTGGGGGGTGTATACACAGTCACAGTCTCCTGTATATAGATATTATATTAGTATAGGGGTCTGGTGTACAGTAATATATACTATTATGTTGGGGGGGTGTATACACAGTCACAGTCTCTTGTATATAGATATTATATTAGTATAGGGGTCTAGTGTACAGTAATATATACTATTATGTTGGGGGGTGTATACACAGTCACAGTCTCCTGTATATAGATATTATATTAGTATAGGGGTCTGGTGTACAGTAATATATACTATTATGTTGGGGGGGTGTATACACAGTCACAGTCTCCTGTATATAGATATTATATTAGTATAGGGGTCTGGTGTACAGTAATATATACTATTATGTTGGGGGGTGTATACACAGTCACAGTCTCTTGTATATAGATATTATATTAGTATAGGGGTCTGGTGTACAGTAATATATACTATTATGTTGGGGGGGTGTATACACAGTCACAGTCTCTTGTATATAGATATTATATTAGTATAGGGGTCTAGTGTACAGTAATATATACTATTATGTTGGGGGGGGGGTGTATACACAGTCACAGTCTCTTGTATATAGATATTATATTAGTATAGGGGTCTGGTGTACAGTGATATATACTATTATGTTGGGGGGGTGTATACACAGTCACAGTCTCCTGTATATAGATATTATATTAGTATAGGGGTCTAGTGTACAGTAATATATACTATTATGTTGGGGGGGTGTATACACAGTCACAGTCTCCTGTATATAGATATTATATTAGTATAGGGGTCTGGTGTACAGTGATATATACTATTATGTTGGGGGGGGGGGGTGTATACACAGTCACAGTCTCCTGTATATAGATATTATATTAGTATAGGGGTCTGGTGTACAGTAATATATACTATTATGTTGGGGGGGTGTATACACAGTCACAGTCTCCTGTATATAGATATTATATTAGTATAGGGGTCTGGTGTACAGTAATATATACTATTATGTTGGGGGGGTGTATACACAGTCACAGTCTCCTGTATATAGATATTATATTAGTATAGGGGTCTGGTGTACAGTAATATATACTATTATGTTGGGGGGGGGGTGTATACACAGTCACAGTCTCTTGTATATAGATATTATATTAGTATAGGGGTCTGGTGTACAGTAATATATACTATTATGTTGGGGGGGTGTATACACAGTCACAGTCTCTTGTATATAGATATTATATTAGTATAGGGGTCTGGTGTACAGTAATATATACTATGTTGGGGGGGGGGTGTATACACAGTCACAGTCTCTTGTATATAGATATTATATTAGTATAGGGGTCTGGTGTACAGTAATATATACTATTATGTTGGGGGGGGGTGTATACACAGTCACAGTCTCTTGTATATAGATATTATATTAGTATAGGGGTCTGGTGTACAGTAATATATACTATGTTGGGGGGGGGGTGTATACACAGTCACAGTCTCTTGTATATAGATATTATATTAGTATAGGGGTCTGGTGTACAGTAATATATACTATTATGTTGGGGGGGGGGGTGTATACACAGTCACAGTCTCCTGTATATAGATATTATATTAGTATAGGGGTCTGGTGTACAGTAATATATACTATTATGTTGGGGGGGGGGTGTATACACAGTCACAGTCTCTTGTATATAGATATTATATTAGTATAGGGGTCTGGTGTGGCAGTGATATATACTATGTTGGGGGGTGTATACACAGTCACAGTCTCCTGTATATAGATATTATATTAGTATAGAGGTCTGGTGTACAGTAATATATACTATTATGTTGGGGGGTGTATACACACAGTCACAGTCTCCTGTATATAGATATTATATTAGTATAGGGGTCTGGTGTACAGTAATATATACTATTATGTTGGGGGGGTGTATACACAGTCACAGTCTCCTGTATATAGATATTATATTAGTATAGGGGTCTAGTGTACAGTAATATATACTATTATGTTGGGGGGTGTATACACACAGTCACAGTCTCCTGTATATAGATATTATATTAGTATAGGGGTCTGGTGTACAGTAATATATACTATTATGTTGGGGGGGTGGTGTATACACAGTCACAGTCTCCTGTATATAGATATTATATTAGTATAAGGGTCTGGTGTACAGTAATATATACTATTATGTTGGGGGGTGTATACACAGTCACAGTCTCCTGTATATAGATATTATATTAGTATAGGGGTCTGGTGTACAGTAATATATACTATTATGTTGGGGGGGTGGTGTATACACAGTCACAGTCTCCTGTATATAGATATTATATTAGTATAGGGGTCTAGTGTACAGTAATATATACTATTATGTTGGGGGGGGTGTATACACAGTCACAGTCTCTTGTATATAGATATTATATTAGTATAGGGGTCTGGTGTACAGTAATATATACTATTATGTTGGGGGGGGGGGGTGTATACACAGTCACAGTCTCCTGTGTATAGATATTATATTAGTATAGGGGTCTGGTGTACAGTAATATATACTATTATGTTGGGGGGGGGTGTATACACAGTCACAGTCTCCTGTATATAGATATTATATTAGTATAGGGGTCTGGTGTACAGTAATATATACTATTATGTTGGGGGGGGGGTGTATACACAGTCACAGTCTCCTGTATATAGATATTATATTAGTATAGGGGTCTGGTGTACAGTAATATATACTATTATGTTGGGGGGGGGTGTATACACAGTCACAGTCTCTTGTATATAGATATTATATTAGTATAGGGGTCTGGTGTACAGTAATATATACTATTATGTTGGGGGGTGTATACACACAGTCACAGTCTCCTGTATATAGATATTATATTAGTATAGGGGTCTGGTGTACAGTAATATATACTATTATGTTGGGGGGGGTGTATACACAGTCACAGTCTCCTGTATATAGATATTATATTAGTATAGGGGTCTGGTGTACAGTAATATATACTATTATGTTGGGGGGGGTGTATACACAGTCACAGTCTCCTGTATATAGATATTATATTAGTATAGGGGTCTGGTGTACAGTGAATATATACTATTATGTTGGGGGGGGGGGTGTATACACAGTCACAGTCTCCTGTATATAGATATTATATTAGTATAGGGGTCTGGTGTACAGTAATATATACTATTATGTTGGGGGGGGGTGTATACACAGTCACAGTCTCCTGTATATAGATATTATATTAGTATAGGGGTCTGGTGTACAGTAATATATACTATTATGTTGGGGGGGGGGTGTATACACAGTCACAGTCTCCTGTATATAGATATTATATTAGTATAGGGGTCTGGTGTACAGTAATATATACTATTATGTTGGGGGGGTGTATACACAGTCACAGTCTCCTGTATATAGATATTATATTAGTATAGGGGTCTGGTGTACAGTAATATATACTATTATGTTGGGGGGGGTGTATACACAGTCACAGTCTCCTGTATATAGATATTATATTAGTATAGGGGTCTGGTGTACAGTAATATATACTATTATGTTGGGGGGGGGGGTGTATACACAGTCACAGTCTCCTGTATATAGATATTATATTAGTATAGGGGTCTAGTGTACAGTAATATATACTATTATGTTGGGGGGGGTGTATACACAGTCACAGTCTCCTGTATATAGATATTATATTAGTATAGGGGTCTGGTGTACAGTAATATATACTATTATGTTGGGGGGGTGTATACACAGTCACAGTCTCCTTGTATATAGATATTATATTAGTATAGGGGTCTGGTGTACAGTAATATATACTATTATGTTGGGGGGGGGTGTATACACAGTCACAGTCTCCTGTATATAGATATTATATTAGTATAGGGGTCTGGTGTACAGTAATATATACTATTATGTTGGGGGGGGGGGGTGTATACACAGTCACAGTCTCCTGTATATAGATATTATATTAGTATAGGGGTCTGGTGTACAGTAATATATACTATTATGTTGGGGGGGGGTGTATACACAGTCACAGTCTCCTGTATATAGATATTATATTAGTATAGGGGTCTGAGTGTACAGTAATATATACTATTATGTTGGGGTGGGGGTGTATACACAGTCACAGTCTCCTGTATATAGATATTATATTAGTATAGGGGTCTGGTGTACAGTAATATATACTATGTTGGGGGGGGGGGGGTGTATACACAGTCACAGTCTCCTGTATATAGATATTATATTAGTATAGGGGTCTGGTGTACAGTAATATATACTATTATGTTGGGGGGGGGGTGTATACACAGTCACAGTCTCTTGTATATAGATATTATATTAGTATAGGGGTCTGGTGTACAGTAATATATACTATTATGTTGGGGGGGGGTGTATACACAGTCACAGTCTCTTGTATATATATTAGTATAGGGGTCTGGTGTACAGTAATATATACTATTATGTTGGGGGGGTGTATACACAGTCACAGTCTCCTGTATATAGATATTATATTAGTATAGGGGTCTGGTGTACAGTAATATATATACTATTATGTTGGGGGGGGGGTGTATACACAGTCACAGTCTCCTGTATATAGATATTATATTAGTATAGGGGTCTGGTGTACAGTAATATATACTATTATGTTGGGGGGGGGGTGTATACAAAGTCTCTGTATATAGATATTATATTAGTATAGGGGTCTGGTGTACAGTAATATATACTATTATGTTGGGGGGGGTGTATACACAGTCACAGTCTCCTGTATATAGATATTATATTAGTATAGGGGTCTGGTGTACAGTAATATATACTATTATGTTGGGGGGGGGTGTATACACAGTCACAGTCTCCTGTATATAGATATTATATTAGTATAGGGGTCTGGTGTACAGTAATATATACTATTATGTTGGGGGGGGGGTGTATACACAGTCACAGTCTCTTGTATATAGATATTATATTAGTATAGGGGTCTGGTGTACAGTGATATATACTATTATGTTGGGGGGGTGTATACACAGTCACAGTCTCCTGTATATAGATATTATATTAGTATAGGGGTCTGGTGTACAGTAATATATACTATTATGTTGGGGGGGTGTATACACAGTCACAGTCTCCTGTATATAGATATTATATTAGTATAGGGGTCTGGTGTACAGTAATATATACTATTATGTTGGGGGGTGTATACACAGTCACAGTCTCTTGTATATAGATATTATATTAGTATAGGGGTCTGGTGTACAGTAATATATACTATTATGTTGGGGGGGTGTATACACAGTCACAGTCTCCTGTATATAGATATTATATTAGTATAGGGGTCTGGTGTACAGTAATATATACTATTATGTTGGGGGGGGGGGTGTATACACAGTCACAGTCTCTTGTATATAGATATTATATTAGTATAGGGGTCTGGTGTACAGTAATATATACTATTATGTTGGGGGGGTGTATACACAGTCACAGTCTCTTGTATATAGATATTATATTAGTATAGGGGTCTGGTGTGCAGTGATATATACTATGTTGGGGGGGTGTATACACAGTCACAGTCTCCTGTATATAGATATTATATTAGTATAGGGGTCTGGTGTACAGTAATATATACTATTATGTTGGGGGGGTGTATACACAGTCACAGTCTCCTGTATATAGATATTATATTAGTATAGGGGTCTGGTGTACAGTAATATATACTATTATGTTGGGGGGGGGTGTATACACAGTCACAGTCTCTTGTATATAGATATTATATTAGTATAGGGGTCTGGTGTACAGTATATATACTATTATGTTGGGGGGGTGTATACACAGTCACAGTCTCTTGTATATAGATATTATATTAGTATAGGGGTCTGGTGTACAGTAATATATACTATTATGTTGGGGGGGTGTATACACAGTCACAGTCTCCTGTATATAGATATTATATTAGTATAGGGGTCTGGTGTACAGTAATATATACTATGTTGGGGGGGTGTATACACAGTCACAGTCTCTGTATATAGATATTATATTAGTATAGGGGTCTGGTGTACAGTAATATATACTATTATGTTGGGGGGGTGTATACACAGTCACAGTCTCCTGTATATAGATATTATATTAGTATAGGGGTCTGGTGTACAGTAATATATACTATTATGTTGGGGGGGGGTGTATACACAGTCACAGTCTCTTGTATATAGATATTATATTAGTATAGGGGTCTGGTGTACAGTAATATATACTATTATGTTGGGGGGGGGTGTATACACAGTCACAGTCTCCTGTATATAGATATTATATTAGTATAGGGGTCTGGTGTACAGTAATATATACTATTATGTTGGGGGGGTGTATACACAGTCACAGTCTCTTGTATATAGATATTATATTAGTATAGGGGTCTGGTGTACAGTAATATATACTATTATGTTGGGGGGGTGTATACACAGTCACAGTCTCTTGTATATAGATATTATATTAGTATAGGGGTCTGGTGTACAGTAATATATACTATTATGTTGGGGGGGGTGTATACACAGTCACAGTCTCCTGTATATAGATATTATATTAGTATAGGGGTCTGGTGTACAGTAATATATACTATTATGTTGGGGGGGGGGTGTATACACAGTCACAGTCTCCTGTATATAGATATTATATTAGTATAGGGGTCTGGTGTACAGTAATATATACTATTATGTTGGGGGGGGTGTATACACAGTCACAGTCTCCTGTATATAGATATTATATTAGTATAGGGGTCTGGTGTGGCAGTGATATATACTATTATGTTGGGGGGGGGTGTATACACAGTCACAGTCTCTTGTATATAGATATTATATTAGTATAGGGGTCTGGTGTACAGTAATATATACTATGTTGGGGGGTGTATACACAGTCACAGTCTCCTGTATATAGATATTATATTAGTATAGGGGTCTGGTGTGCAGTGATATATACTATTATGTTGGGGGGGTGTATACACAGTCACAGTCTCTGTATATAGATATTATATTAGTATAGGGGTCTGGTGTACAGTAATATATACTATTATGTTGGGGGGGTGTATACACAGTCACAGTCTCTTGTATATAGATATTATATTAGTATAGGGGTCTGGTGTACAGTAATATATACTATTATGTTGGGGGGGTGTATACACAGTCACAGTCTCCTGTATATAGATATTATATTAGTATAGGGGTCTGGTGTACAGTAATATATACTATTATGTTGGGGGGGGTGTATACACAGTCACAGTCTCTTGTATATAGATATTATATTAGTATAGGGGTCTGGTGTACAGTAATATATACTATTATGTTGGGGGGGGTGTATACACAGTCACAGTCTCTTGTATATAGATATTATATTAGTATAGGGGTCTGGTGTACAGTAATATATACTATTATGTTGGGGGGGTGTATACACAGTCACAGTCTCTGTATATAGATATTATATTAGTATAGGGGTCTGGTGTACAGTAATATATACTATTATGTTGGGGGGGGTGTATACACAGTCACAGTCTCCTGTATATAGATATTATATTAGTATAGGGGTCTGGTGTACAGTAATATATACTATTATGTTGGGGGGGGGTGTATACACAGTCACAGTCTCCTGTATATAGATATTATATTAGTATAGGGGTCTGGTGTACAGTAATATATACTATTATGTGGGGGGGGGTGTATACACAGTCACAGTCTCTTGTATATAGATATTATATTAGTATAGGGGTCTGGTGTACAGTAATATATACTATATGTTGGGGGGGGGTGTATACACAGTCACAGTCTCCTGTATATAGATATTATATTAGTATAGGGGTCTGGTGTACAGTGATATATACTATTATGTTGGGGGGGGTGTATACACAGTCACAGTCTCCTGTATATAGATATTATATTAGTATAGGGGTCTGGTGTACAGTAATATATACTATTATGTTGGGGGGGTGTATACACAGTCACAGTCTCCTGTATATAGATATTATATTAGTATAGGGGTCTGGTGTACAGTGATATATACTATTATGTTGGGGGGGTGTATACACAGTCACAGTCTCTTGTATATAGATATTATATTAGTATAGGGGTCTGGTGTACAGTAATATATACTATTATGTTGGGGGGGGTGTATACACAGTCACAGTCTCTTGTATATAGATATTATATTAGTATAGGGGTCTGGTGTACAGTGATATATACTATGTTGGGGGGTGTATACACAGTCACAGTCTCCTGTATATAGATATTATATTAGTATAGGGGTCTGGTGTACAGTGATATATACTATTATGTTGGGGGGGGGTGTATACACAGTCACAGTCTCCTGTATATAGATATTATATTAGTATAGGGGTCTGGTGTACAGTAATATATACTATTATGTTGGGGGGTGTATACACAGTCACAGTCTCCTGTATATAGATATTATATTAGTATAGGGGTCTAGTGTACAGTAATATATACTATTATGTTGGGGGGTGTATACACAGTCACAGTCTCCTGTATATAGATATTATATTAGTATAGGGGTCTGGTGTGCAGTGATATATACTATTATGTTGGGGGGGGGTGTATACACAGTCACAGTCTCTTGTATATAGATATTATATTAGTATAGGGGTCTGGTGTACAGTAATATATACTATTATGTTGGGGGGGGTGTATACACAGTCACAGTCTCTTGTATATAGATATTATATTAGTATAGGGGTCTGGTGTGCAGTGATATATACTATGTTGGGGGGTGTATACACAGTCACAGTCTCCTGTATATAGATATTATATTAGTATAGGGGTCTGGTGTACAGTAATATATACTATTATGTTGGGGGGGTGTATACACAGTCACAGTCTCCTGTATATAGATATTATATTAGTATAGGGGTCTGGTGTACAGTAATATATACTATTATGTTGGGGGGGGGTGTATACACAGTCACAGTCTCTTGTATATAGATATTATATTAGTATAGGGGTCTGGTGTACAGTAATATATACTATTATGTTGGGGGGGGGTGTATACACAGTCACAGTCTCTTGTATATAGATATTATATTAGTATAGGGGTCTGGTGTACAGTAATATATACTATTATGTTGGGGGGGGGTGTATACACAGTCACAGTCTCCTGTATATAGATATTATATTAGTATAGGGGTCTGGTGTACAGTAATATATACTATGTTGGGGGGGGGGTGTATA